>NW_024090517.1:0-15000 GCF_014356525.2 Nilaparvata lugens
GCACGCTCCGCACTCGCTCCCCAATCGCTCCACGCATATGATATAAAAAAGCAATTTGTAATATAATAACTATAGATAATTATATTGTTATGCATCTACATAAATTGGCGGAGCTTTGGACATATCAATGTCCATTCTTCGGAAAGAATATTAAAAATATCCTCCCCACTAACTCTCTACCTGATGATAGGAGACTACAAAAGACGTATTTGAAGTGTCCAAAACTCAGCGGTTATCCTCATAGCTGCCATTTTGTTTTTTTTCCACTTAGGAACAAGATGCTGTATTGATCTGAAATTTGGCATTAATATTCATGCTATAAAGACTCAACTTTAAAAAATGAAATAGCATTTTTTTGAAAAAACAAAATTGCAGCTGAGTTTTGGACACTTCAAATACGACATTTGTAGTCTCCTATCATCCAGGAAGAATACCCTAAAATGTTCTACACTACTTCTGAAACACTCTGTATAATTAAGGAAAGAACTGGCTTATACACGTACGGAATAGGAAAATTATGTTTGATGCATCATCACGTCTAAACTACTAGACTGATTGACTTGAAATTTTGTATATAGATTCTTAATTAACCGAGGATGGTTTATAGGTATGTATTTAACTAGCAGTCAGGCTCGCTTCGCTCGCCATATCCGTCTAGCCAGGGGGCTCCGCCCCCTGGACCCCCGACTGCATCGTCCAAGAATGACATCAGCAGGCTCGCTTCGCTCGCCTGCATTTTTCATTTGAGCATTTTTATTATATGTTAGGACGATCCAGTCGGGGATCCAGGCTAAACGGATATAGCGAGCGAAGCGAGCCGGACGACTAGTAATACAATATTCCCAGGGATAGCTCTGATTGGAGTAGCAGTGCCCAATAAATTTTTTCGCGATAAATGCATTTCAATCTTCAACTTGATGCCAACCAAAGTCAACTCAACTTAATGCCAACCTGGCAAAATTATAAATTTAGTTACCAGTTAACAACTGTTTCAAAGAGGTACTCTCTCTAGATTATAGTTCCGCGAGTGAGTGAGTGAGTCAGTCAATCGTCAGTGAGTGAGTGCCATTTCGCTTTTATATATATAGATATATATATATATAATATATATATATATATATATAGATATATATATATATATATATATATATATATATATTCTTCAAGACTACATTATGTCAAGTTTTAAAGTGGACCCTTGCGGAGCACGGGTTACCTTCTAGTATAAAATATTACTGTTACCTACTTTGGCACCCTTCACTAACAGGATATCCTATATTGATATGTACACACATATCCAATAAATTGTTCGCAACAGTTAGCAGGATATCGACTCCACCAATCAGAGGCCATCATGTTAATTCTGTCTGATATCCTGTTCCATTAATTATACACAACTAGGTCCGCTCTGCTTCAAATATTATTGGCTGCCTGTCTGCCTTATTTGCTCCATCTGCATGATATGTGGCTAATATTTAATGTATGTTTGATTGATCGTCAGCTATTTCAACATTTGTAAACATCAGTCTTCCTCAATTCTCCTCCTTCTCCTTCAACCTCCACCCTCCTCCTCTCCTTCAGACTCTTCCTCCTCCTACTCCTCCTCCTCCTCCTCCTTCCTCTCCCCTCCTCTTGAACCTTCTACTCCTCCACACTTTTCCCGCTTGTCCTCCCACCCCTCTTCCCCGCCAATCTTTTTCCTACTCCTCCTCCTCTTCTTCACTCCCCTCCAATTCCTCCTCTTCTTCTTCCTACTCCTTCTCCGCTATTCCCAATTCTCCTTCTCCTTCTGTTCTTCTTCCTCTTACTCTTCCTTCCACTCCTCCTCCTACTCCTCCTCATGATGTAGAGGGAATCCAGCTCCACCAATTACTCCTCCTTCTCCTCCATATATTCCTTCTCCTCCCTCTACTTCTCCACCTCCTCCTCCTCCTCCTCTTCAACATCCACCTCCTTCTGTTCTTCTTCCTCTTCCTCCTTTTCCACTCCTCCTCCTCCTCATGATGTGGAGGGAATTCAGCTCCACCAATTACTCCTCCTTCTTCTCCCTCCACTTCTCCACCTCCTCCTTCTCCTCATCTCCTCCCCTTCATCATCCACCTCATCTTTATCCTTCTTCTCGTCCTTCTCCCTCTTCTTCTCCTACTCCTCCCCTTCTCCTCTTCATCATCCATCTCCTCTTTATTCTTCTCCTCATTCTTATCCCTCCACTTCTAATTCTCCTCCTCCTCCACCCCTTCTCCTCTCAATCAACCACTTCCTCTTCCTCCCTCTCCTTATCCTTCTTCCTCCACTTCTCCTTTCTACTCCTCCTCCTCCCACACACCTTCACCTCTTCATCATCCAGTTCCAGCCACCTCCTCTTCATCCTTCTCCTCACCCTTATCCCTCTACTTCTCCTCTCCTCCTCCTCCACTCCTTTCCTCTTCATCAACCAATTCCTCTTCCTTCTTCTCCATAACCTTCTCCCTCTACTTCTCTTCCTCCCACACCCCTTCACCTCTTCATCATCCAGTTCCTCTTTCGTCTTCTCCTTATCAATCTCCTTCCTCATCCACTTCTCCTTTTCCTCCTCCACCTCCTCCTCCGCCTCTTCTTTCTCCTCCACCCCCTTCATACCCTTGTCCTCTTAATCATCTACTTCCTCTTCGTCCTTCTCCTTATCCTTCTCCCTCCACTATCTTACTCCACCTCCACCTGCTCCTCATCCTCCTTCTCCTCCACCTCCACCTTATATTCCACCATCTCTTCTTCTTCTTCTTCTTCTTCTTCTTCTTCTTCTTCTTCATCTTCTTCTTATTCCTTTTCTCCCTCCTCCTCTTCTTCTTCTTCCTGCTCCTCCTATTCCTACTCCTCCACCTCCTAATTCCTCACCACTTCTTCCCCCTCCACCTCATTTCCCTCCTCCCCTTCTCCTCCTCATCATCCTCCCTCTCTACCACCTCCTTCTCCATCTCTTCCTGATACCTCCCAACTCCTCAAGCGATAACCAGTAATGGAGTAGGCCTATGCTCTTGGGTTAACATATTATAGTCAACATTGAAATGTTAGTTTAGTTAGTAA
This sequence comes from Nilaparvata lugens, assembly GCF_014356525.2. NCBI lineage: Eukaryota > Metazoa > Arthropoda > Insecta > Hemiptera > Delphacidae > Nilaparvata > Nilaparvata lugens. The sequence continues at coordinate 3,064 of NW_024090517.1, forward strand.
GATATGTCTTAACATGAATTTGTGCTCTGCATTCATCTGATGCTGATATATTATTGGTAGTGAATTTGTGTGAGTTGAAATGGTTGGTTGAAATTGACGGCTGAGTTTAAATCATCTCTGCCGCAGGGCTAATAGCTGTTGATAGCTTTCAGTTTTGGCGTACATAATTTTACTGATGGGTGTTTAGTATTATTCTACCCTTCTTCTCCTTCTTCTTCTTCTCGCTCTAAGTTCTAATTTAGATTGTTTACAAACCAAATTGAATAACACAATAACACTCACTAATCACTTAAAACTGTAAAATATGATTAACTTTGAAAACTCTGATATACTTCAATTTATTCATTTATTCATTTATTTATTTATTTATGGAGACAACAGGTTACCCCCAATGTGTCTCCTTCACAAATACAACAATACAAGATACAATACGTGAAATACAACAATACAACAATACAATGAAAAAAAAATGAACAAAGTAACTTTCAATTGCAATATTGTTAAAAGAAAAAAAAAACTATAGTAATACAATAGAAGGAAAAAAATAGATCTATACAATAAAATAATTATAAAACGGAATATAGAAATGAAAAGGTTTTAAAATTAAAATAAAAATGTTACAAAGAATGGATAAAACTAACAAATGAATGTCAGAGGACTGGTACCTGCCAATGAAGCAACAGAAGTAAGATGTACGAGTACATAGTGCAATAGATACACAAAATCAGATATTTTGATCAAATTGATTATTATTTCTAGATAATATTATTTCTCATGAGATAAGCCGATTGATCAAGAGCCCCCAGCAGCTGAGTGCATTTGCTAAAATACCGGTAGTTTTTTGGTTGAAGTAGAATTAATTTTTTCGATGAATTTGAAAACATCGCAAATGTATGTTTTTATTTTAAATATAATTATTATCTTTGATCTATTATTGATAATTCTACTTTCCAAACCCTTAAGGTTTCTTCTTCTTTTAGGTCGTGTTTATATTTTACAGCTGGCTGTACGTCAGTTTATGAATTTTGGGGGATGAGATATTTTGATTTTCCACAGACGCACTCGCTCACTCACTTTTATTATCAACAGACCACGAAAGTCAGCTGTTTCTCTAAGGATGAATTATCATTTTCATGTCGTTCAGCGAGTTTTCCCAAGGATGAGACCTAGTGCAATCGAATTTTCATATCATAAACCTAATATGTTCCAAATTTCGTGAAAATCGTTAGAGCCGTTTTTGAGATCCGTTGGACATAAATAACCAGATAACGAGACATAAAAATAACCAGATTCAGCTTATATAAATAACCAGATCTCATTCTTGGACAATCCAGTTGGGGGTCCAGGGGGCCGAGCCCCCTGGCTAGACGGATATGACGAGCGAAGCGAGCCTGACGGCTAGTAATAGGATAAGAGAAATGAAATTGTTATAGCTTGAACAAATATTGTTTCATATTGAACTTCGAAAAGTAGTATCTTTGTCCTAATTTGTATAACAGATTCCAACATGCGTGTCCCTATAAAATTATCATAGCTTCGAAAAATGTGTCAACATGGAAATTTACGAGGTTGGTTTTATGAGAACATTGTGTAGAAATATGAATTACTGTGAGCTAAGGCCATGAGAACATTGTGTAAAAATATGAATAACTGTAAATTTGGGTCAGAGAAATGTGTGTGTCTCAGCATTTTTCGAACATTTTGCTCGGGTGTGGCGTGACAAAATCTCATCGCAGGATGACAGAGGCAATGCAAGGCTATGAATGGGTCTGCGTGACTTGGGGCAATTGCAAACGAAAAATCCCCGCACCAAGCAAACAAAATCCAGACGATTTTCACTGCAAGGTTGGGAACATTATTTGATTCAGGACTGCTGACCTGGACACAGATGTTCTTCTGCTCTTCCTCCTTCTCCTTATCTTCCTTCTTCTTCCCCTTCTTCCTCCTCCTCTTCCTAATTCTCCACCACTTCCTCTCTCTTCTCCAAACATTCACTTCCTCCTCCTCCAACCACGCCTCGTTCTTGTTCTTCTATGTCTTTCCCACGATGCTGTTTTGTCTCCTAGGTTGGACTGTTGTTATCATGATTATCTTTCCATTTTTTGTACGAATTAAGTTATCATTTTTACATAACCTCTGTGTGACTGTGTATTTCAAATTAAGGTTTAGAGCAGTTTTGGGCGAATGCCTGTTGTGTTAACCTGGATTGTATTTGTATATGAATAAATAAATAAATAAACTTAAACATTTGATAAACCAGAGTCACCCCCAAAAAACTATAATATCTCTCTAAGCTATCAGTATTTTTGTAAAAGTGATCGGCACAGTAAAAATATAATTCCAATGAGTTCTGATTGTATTATTCGCACCCAGCACGGTCGAGCAAGTATGAATAATTCCATTTGAACTTATGAGAATAATAATGATATGTGGGAATTCCTACATTTTGATTGTCTCCCTACCTGTTTTTTCGTCTTGTCTTCTTCAATTCTCCCATTTTTATTCTCTTTCACTTACAGCTGTTGAAATTTTGGTTCGTTGCATTCTCTTATAGAATCCAAATAGTTGATCATATTATTAAATGGAATTATAACAATGAATGACGATAATGATTTTCATTGTTCTCCTAACTCTAACCTTACCTTGGACTTATCAAAATTAGAAAATCATGGTAGAGCTACTAAATTACTATCGTGAGTCTCGCTCCAAACCAATAGCATACCTCATAATATCATAACAATGCTGAAAAATTCTAATAAGTTAATACCACTGTAGAGGAAAGGACCGAGATCAAAAAACAACGTTGAAAGAACTCCTTAGTCTAATAAATAGATTATAAACTGATTATAACATTGTTTAATATTATTTCCTGTTACTAACCAAACTTTTTCCTTCTTTACAGGTGAGTTTACAAGAAATATCACAATTATAATAGAAGAACCCAGCACAGGTGAGTGAAACAAAAGTTAGATCTGTTAGTCGAATTTTCCAACTTGTTTTCTCGTCCCAGGGGCGCAGTGACCGAATATTCTATTTGCAAATTCCGCCTGGCCGGTCCAACTAGGTCAGAATGAGAGAGTGAGTGAGAGAGAGTGTGACGCAGAGTGAGAGGAGGTGGAGAAGAGCAGCTCCCAGTAACATTCAAACATTTGTTGACCTCTGCTGGTGTAAACTCGATAACGTTTTTCTTTTCTCCACTTTCTCGCACTCTCTCTCTCTCTCACTCAATTTCTCTCTCTGTTTCTCTTGAATGGGCAGCACAGCAGAAGATATAACAGGGCTTAGTTGAGTCCCCAGTCCAGGGTTCGAACCCCGCCATAAAAAGGGTTTTCATATTTGACAAACGAATTTAGCCTGGTCCCATACCCTCAGTATATTTGTTCTTCACCTGTCGTGTATAGAACTATATATCTGTATATATGTGACATGTATGTATGTATGTCTGGAACCATATATTTTATATATGAAAATATGTATGTATATATGTGACTACATATGTAGACAAGCCAGTCGTCATGTTTAAACAAAAGCTCCTTTGAAGATTGAACTTGTGTTTGGATAAAAAATCTGCCGCAGTTTTTTTTGTCATTATTTATTGTAGGAATGCTCAGGCGAGAGGTCTATGGGGAAATATGGATATGCATAGGCCTACACATTGTTATGGATATTTCATGTTGATTTTCAGTTGTTGCTCCGGGAGTATGGAAACGATCCAAATAGGAAGAACTTGTTTCCAAAAAGTCACAATGTGTGGAAATGTGGAACTATGTTATTATTCAATCTAGAACAATCTGGAAATCTGTATTGGATGAATACATGGGGAAAATATGGCTGTGATGTTGAAAGTGATTTTTTGAGGTGTGAAAATCGAAACTGGATAGAGAATTGTCAAAAATTATTTATCTATTCATAACCTTATTTATTGATTACATAACCTTATCTTTTGGACAACATTAACATTTTATCAACATTTTTGGAGAGAAATAGTACAGGCTCTGCCGAGTTTTTCCTCCAATGTCATAATTGTATTATGATTATAGTATTTTATACAATAAATGAAATGAATTCAACCACATTATAATATTCGTATTTTTGTTGCTTATTTTTGTACAGCAGAAGAATTAAAGAATGTAATTGAGAAAGAGAAACACCAGATCTGACGAAGAGAAGAAATGCAAGAGAATGAAACAACAGAAGCGAAAGAAATTAAATTGAATAATTGCCTTTATTAAGAGCGGAGTTGGAAAAGGTTGATGGATAATTGACTTTTATTCCTGAATCTACTATAATTTTCGGAAGGGATGAAGTATATGATGTTGAGACAAAAGAGCTCCTGCTTCCTCTGTACGACTCATTTAAGGGCCAGACCATATTAGGCGTTTTCAAATAAGTCGCCAGGGCAGGAAGCTCTCTGATTGGCTGATTGTGTTCGTGTTCGGGAATTAGCTGATAACCGGAGAGCTTCTTGCCTGAAAAAACGTCTAATGTGGCCTGACCCCAAGGATAGAAATTGAAAACAAATAATAGAGGACAAATTCAACGGATAGAGAAACAAGGGGATGAGCTAGGGGTCAAAGATGAAAGGCAGAGAGAAAAATGAAAACAATGCAAACAAAGGGAAATTGAATATAAATAGATAGGTAGATGGACAAGTGACTCATTCTTGAACTTGGGAATAATTTTATAAATTTTAAAGTTAAGACGAGAGGGCTCCTACCTCCTCTGAACGACTCTTATGAGGATGTCGAGTCAAAAGAAAGAAAAGGGTACAAATTCAAAAGATAGAGAAACAAAGGAATGGGTGGAGGTGGGAGAATCATGAAAATCATGAAGAGGAAAAAGAGAGAGTTAGAGCGATAGATAGAAAGAAAGCGAAGAATGATTGATTGATTAATTGTCATTATTAGGGCGGAATTAGGACTCCTGGTCCTCTCTGTCACACAACCCTTTACAAAAGAAGACAAATTTACAACAAGAACAGAAAAAATAGATTACATATTATGTATAAGATTACATAAGATTAATATAAGTAAATAAAATCTTTATCAAATGCAATAACATATATAATAAGAGAATTTTAAACTTCATTATTATACAATTGGAAACAATATTCCAAATTCCACTAGATAAATCCTATAGGAAAACCTATCAGAAATGAAGAAATGAAGATCTAATCAAGTTGCCATTCACTCATACATGCACACAAAACAACCCTAAAAACAAAGATTTTACAAAGTATAATAATAATTATCATAAAACAATATAAGATGAAATATTTTTGTATCTGTAGTTGCATAAAAGGTAGAAATGAGTTAAATTCATGTAGATTGATACAATGGAAATAGACAATAAAAATAAAGCTGAACCCGACCCAAGCCTAATCTGCGCCACCAGATCCCAGCCAATTCAATATCGCCACGCCAAACAGAGCTCGACCGCCAATATTGTTCACCGTTGGAGGCGACAGATTCGGCAAAGCTGATACATGAAATGATTTGTTGTACATGGATGTTCTATGGTTTGGAATAACTAATAGTTGGGAGCCCTGCCTAGTACCTCTCGCACTACGATCCCCAATAAAAACAAATTTATTACCCAAATAACCTGAGGTTTTTAAATGTAATAGGTCATGAAACAGCATGAGAATGTGATACGCAAATGAATGTGAATGTGATATGGGTATATGTGGAGAGAGAGAGAGTGAGAGAGAGAGAGATTGATTGATTTGATTGATTTAGTACTTTATTTATGTAGATTACAATATATACTGGCTTATACACTTATATACAATAGCTTACCATACAGCAAAATTATAGATGAATTTACATAATATAGACTAAGAAAATAATTTTTGAACTGTACATGATATGAAAAAGTAATTTGTATATAAAGACTATAGATAATTATATTGTTATGCATCTACATAAATTGGCGGAGCTTTGGACATATCAATGTCCATTCTTCGGAAAGAATATTAAAAATATCCTCCCCACTAACTCTCTAGAGTTAGAGAGGGAGAGGGAGAGAGAGCGAGTGATGAAAAGTGAAGTAGTTCCACCAAAGTTTCCGATTTCAAAACACGAGCATCGCGTGTATTTCAACTTCACTTTCAGTGCTCTATTTCGCTTTCACTTCCTTTTTTGCCGCCTTTTTCCTCGCGCTTCCGCTTCCCGCCGCGTCGGTTCCGCTCTGGCGGCAGAAGTACCGCTGCGGCAATATCTGTTGCGCGGCGGCGGAGTAATATTGTCGTCTCTGGTTGGTAGCGCGCATTAATTCAGAACAATGCCGAGTGGCAAATAAATCTGTCTGTCGCGTTCACTTGGCGATACTGTCAGTGTGCGTTGAATGGGCAGCAGTAATGTGGTGTGTAGCAGGGGTGCTGACAGTTTGCAGTGGATTTGTTGAAGCACAAATTATTGTAATCGTGGCAGAATGTATTATCGTTTCGCTCGTAAAGCCGTCTCGCGGGGAGACCGCGTACATCATACACCAACAATGAAGTTTGTTCGCTTTTCTCTATTCAAGTGGTGCGGTGTGGTGTCGTGTGCTTCTTCTCAGTGCAATCGTGAAAATATGGGTTTGTGAAAAAAATAACTAGAGGAGGAGAGAAAAGATGGCACCAATAGAATTAAATAACAGAACCAAAGGAAAGAGTGATGAGTTAATTCATAATTGATGCTCCACAATAGTTCACAAAAGTACTATATTAGAGTTCAAGTTATAATGATAGCGTAGAAAGATAGGAGAATAGAGTTGACGATTCTCCAATATTTTTCTATCGATAGTTTCGATGAAAAAGAAATGTTCAGTGAATAGACGAAAGAATGAAAGGGAAAGAAAGACAAAGAACTAACAGAAACATATGAAATTTAGGTAAGTTAATGGATAAATATCGGGGCACCAAGCTTCACTCGTTATTTTTATTTATTGATAAACAGAACACAATTCTCTAAAATGATCGTGTTTATATTTCACAGCTGGCTATAATATGTCATCTTATGAATTTCGTGGATTTGATATTTTGATTTTTCACATACTCACAGCTGTTTCAGCCAAGGATGAATTATTATCCTTTTAATGACGTTCAGCGAGTTTTCCCAAGAATGAGACCTAGTGCAATCGAATTTTTATATCATAAAACTACTATGTTCCAAATTTCGTAAAAATCGTTAGAGCCGTTTTCGAGATCCGTTGAACATAACCAGATATAGAAATACAAATATACGGAAATTGCTCGCTTAATATAATAGGATACTGATGCTTCACAATATATCTCAAAAGTACTAGGTTCAAGTTATAATGGAAGCAGAGAAAGATAGGTGAACAGCGTTGCCGATTGTCTGCCTTCTATAGAGGATAGCTGATACCGGTACAACATCTTCTTCTACTTCAATCGTCCGATTGGTTGGCAGCTTCCATCTTTGTCTGTCCAGAGCCAGCTGTTTTAGTTGGGTATAGCTCTGGACCCCAAGATCCCGGTTATCTGCTTCAATATTTGTAGCCGAGGTCTTCCACGAGCCCGTTGTCCACTGATTGCACCTTCCAGTATTGTTAGCGTGAATTCGCTGTGTCTTATAATATGTCCTATCCAAGATGCCGTCTGTCCCTAAGGATTTCAATAGAGTTTTTTGTGTCTCTTCAGCCCTTTGAAATACTTCTTCATTTGTTATTCTATCGGTCCATTTTATTTTCAGCATTCGCCTCCAACACCATACTTCAAATGCATTAATTGCCTTTTCTTCCGCCTTACCGAAAGTCCATGTCTCTGAGCCATATAGTGCAATACTCCAGATACAACTCTTTATAAGTCTCTTTCTCAAATCCAAATTCAGACTTTTGGAGGAAAGCACATTCCGTTTATTGATGAAAATGGCCTTGGCTTCTCTTATACGGCGCTTTATGTTCTCTTTGTCTTTTTCATCCTCTGAAATAATGCTACCTAAGTATTTAAATTTTTTTACTTGTTTGAGGGCGTTATTCTCTATCTTTACTATTTCAAAATCAGGATTCTTGGAGCAGATCATCATACCTGATGTAATATCAACGGTTCATTCTTCTTTAAAATTATTAATGTTATTAGTGAAGTAACTATATTGGTTAATGATTTGATAAAAAATTCCAATAATTGAGATTAAATATTTTGTTGATCGATAATATTTCTACATTGTTTATTTATCACATTGTGTACAAATACTTAACATGAGGAAAGGCACAACAGGCTCATGCCCAAAACTGTCCCATTTCCAATTTATACTATACTGTCCAAATCAAAATTATGGTTATGTCACTTTCACTTTTCAAAATACAATTTACACTCTTCAATACTTAGATAAACGAGCAGAGTCTAGAATCAAAAATCTAGAACATTAGGTAACTTAATAATTACCGTATTCAAAAAGTCTAAATTTTGAATGAAACTAGAAATTTTTGAGCTAAAAACTTCACACTTTACAAAATACCACAGCTGTTTATGCTGATTTTATTAAATCTAACTTTTTCAAATTTTTCTATGATGCTATAAAAAAATTGTTAAAGAACAATTCGGCAGCAATGCAGAGCTAGGAAAGGATAGTGCTATCTGGTTTGTCGAATGATAGACAAGGATGGCAACACCAATGTATGTCAAATACTGCCAATGTAACATGGACCTTACTATAGGAAGATGATACAAAGATAATACAGAGATGAGACAAAGATATTACGAAAATGATACAAAGATGATGCAAAGATGATACAGAGCTAGGAAAGGATAGCGCTATCTGCTTTGTCGAATGATAGACTAGGATAGCAACACTAATGCATGTCAAATACTGCCAATAAACATGGACCTTACTATAGGAAGATGATATGAAGATGATACAGAGATGATACAAAGATATTACGAAGATGATACAAAGATGATGAGATAATACAGAGCTAGGAAAGGATAGCGCTATAGTGAGGTCCATGTTCTAATGACTGTATTTGATCAACTTTGGATTTGCTATACTTGTCTATCATTCGACAAAGCCGGTGGTACTATCCTTTTCTAGGTCCACAACGATGTCAATAATGTTTTTGACAGTGTAGAAATATAATTAATTAATGCAGAGAATCGGCATCGCTATTCTTCTATCTTTATCCACTGCTATTATAACGTGGACCTCACTATATCTGCTTTGTTGAATGATAAGGATAGCAACACTAATGCTTGTTAAATACTGCCAATATAACATGGACCTTACTATAGGAAGTTGATACGAAGATCAACTTCTGTATCACAGAGATGATACAAAGATATTACGAAGATGATACAAAGATGATGCGAAGATGATACAAGGGTGATAGACAAGAATAGCAACTACAATGTGGATCAAATACTGGCATAATATCGTGAATTGAAAGTTGTCAACCTTAACATTCTGCCTCTATTGTTAATTAATTAGTAATTCTACATTTTTAAAAGACGATCTGGCAGCAAAGCGAAGCGAGAAAGAGATAGCGCTATCTGCTTTGTGGAATGATAGACAAGGATAGCAACACTAATGCATGTCAAATACTGCCAATATAACATGGACCTTACTATAGGAAGATGATACGAAGATAATACAGAGATGATACAAAGATATTACGAAGATGATACAAAGATGATGCGAAGATTATACAAGAGTGATACACAAGAATAGCAACTCCAATGTTGATCAAATTCTGACATAATATCGTGTACCTGACTATTAGTTGAGTGTGTTAAGTGAAAGTAGGAAGTCCATTTAGAACGTATACAGTGCCGGTTGAAAATGGGACAGGCTGACCCAGCAAAACTGTTCTATCAGAATAATGGGTTTCATTAGCAATGAATGCAGTCTGCTGTTTGGTCCATTAGTTAGAAACGTCAAAACAAGTGAAAACAGGCCTATGACTGTCACGGGCCAAAGCATACGTTGTTTACGGACACATTTAACTGTCAACGCGTTTAAATAGCTGCACTTGGTGTCCACTACACAAATAATAGAATAACAGGAATAGTGTTTTAGAATTTGGATAGTAGACAACAGAAATAGATGAACTTATAGTTTGAAATTATTTTTGTGCAGTACCTATCTTCTTTCACTTATAAATCTTGAATTCTTGAACAGTCTAATTCATCAAATTATCTCCTATAGTGATGTCCACGTTATAATGGCAGTGTTTAATTAGCAATGGTATTCCTATCATTGTCTATCATTCAACAAAGTGGATAGCGCTATCTCTTTATCGCTTCGCTTTGCTGCCATATCGTCCTTTAACAATGTTGAATTAATAAATTAACAAAATATTTCAACTTAATTATGTAAATTCATTATGAAATTAATGAAAAATATAATTTGCTGCCCAATAAAATATAATTGATTATTTTAAACAAGAATGTCCAGTTAATATTACATCAATAAACCTGTATCAGCTAACGTCTATTATAGAAGGCATTGACACGACCGAGGATCGGCAACGTTGTTCTCCTATCTTTCTCCACTGTCATTATAACGTGGACCTTACTATAGATTTTCGGTCAATATTTGCAGTAGCAGAAGTCTTTGTTTCTATTTATAGAACTTTCATTGGATATTTGAAATAATTATTACACCTTAAGAATCTTAATTGATAATTATATTATTGTAACAATATTCCAGCAGTTGGAGCTGATTGCAATATCTAACAATAAATTGATGTTGTATTCCATGGCGAGACACTTTATTAAACCAAAGTTATCCAATAATTCTTTAATCTTGTCTATCTAACTCATCTTACTTATCTAATAATTTACTTCACTTATCTTATTGAAGTCACTAAACAAGTTTCATTTTCAAGTCAAGTCTTCTTATTGGGGGTGGCAAAAAGAGTGGAATAGGTTACCTATTTGGAGAGTTTATTTCTATCATGGAAATATCTATGCAATGTCCTATAAATTGTAAAAATTTGCTATTTTAAGCTTCGATTCTGTTAGATAAATACCATGTGAATTAATTGAATCCACACACCCAAAAACAATGCTTAGGCTATACCATTACGATAAAATACCAAATGTTCCAATTTAGATTGTTTACAAACCAAATTGAATAACAAAACAACACTCACTAATTACTTAAAACTGTAAAATAATTATTAACTTGGAATATTATGATATACCATTTGTCATGTCAACAAATCAGATTATTTGGACCGAGTCTATTAAATTTTTCTAGATTTCTCGCGAGATACGGTAAGCTGATTGATTACACAGCTGATCCCCACACAGGCACACGCATCTTCTGTTATCGACAGACGACGAAATTATCATCTGTTTTTCCAAGGATGAATTATCCTTTTCATGTCCTTCAGCGAGTTTTCCCAGGGATGACCCAGTGCAATCGAATTTTTATATCATAAACCTACTATGTTTATTTACCAAATTTCGTGAAAATCGTTACAGCCGTTTTCGAGATCCGTTGAACATAAATAACCAGATAAAAAATAACCAGATATAAAAATAGCCAGATAGCCAGATATATAAATATATATAGACATTGCTCGCTTAATATAATAGGATACCATTTATGATATGAAGAAGTCGTCAAAGGATTATGAGTATTCCCCCGGACGGATTTAATCCAGGGGGTGAATGCTAGAAATTTAATATTTGGAGAAACAATTTTTTGGTGTTTATTTCTGATTAATGAGGGCAATTATTTATTCATCTTCATATTTTTATGAGTATTAAGGTTTCAAAAGTGATAAGAACACAAATGCCTGAGAATATCAATCATCCTTGTTAAATTGAACTAAAAGTTGATTCGTTCATGGAGTTCCTGCCAAATTGTCGAGGACTGTCAAAACAAAGCCTAGCAAAGGAAACGACAAAACAGACTTATTTAGCAGTCAGACTAGAAGGGAGAAAAATGTTTCCATTTCTTGAGAAAATGACAGTGACAGCAGGACATGCGA
>NW_024090517.1:20000-30824 GCF_014356525.2 Nilaparvata lugens
ATGTACGTAGGGACTGGAAAACAGCTGCTTTCTGTGTAGTGTGGCGAAATAGTTTTTTGTGCAACTAGTGCGCAAAGTGACAGTTTGCTGCACCGAAAGAAACGGAATGGTTTCTTGAGTGCAGCAGAGGAACTTTGCGCACGTATTTCACATTTAATTTTTCCTACATTTACCATTGAATATGAAAAGTGGGTAATTATGGGTAAAATTCCCTGAAATCCATCAAATGTTTTTCTGTGTAATTTCATTATTAATTAAAACCTTAATTTATTGTCAAATTGAATAATGTAGTAGTGAATGGATAAAGGCGGCTGTCACTTATGTGGTGGCTGTCTTCGTTGTCCTTAATATTATTATAACGTGCACCACAACACTATACCACAGTCATTGTTACCAACTTAATTTTTGTTTTTGTGCACTAATCCTCCATATAACCCACCAACTATTTTGCGTTGCCATGTTGCAAATCTGGAGTGCAGAAAAAAATTTTCCAACACTAGATCGGAAAAGTGATTCTTTGCGTTCTGTAATCAGTGCAGGAATGGCCACTTTTCAACGTAACTGTAGGAAAAATAAATTTTTGTAATTCAATTATGAATTTTCATGATTGAGAAGAGAATAATTATAGTGAGGTCCACGTTGTAATGGCAGTATTTGATTAACATTGATGCTGCTATCATTCAACAAAACAGTTGACGCTATCCTTTTCCAGCCCTGCAACGTTGCCAAATCGTTTTCCAACAATGTAGAAATATAAAATATTCAATTACAATCATGGAAATGTATAATTGTAATCATTGAAAAATATATTTCCCTGACAAATAAAATCCAATTGATTTCTTAGAATAGGAATGAACATTTAATATTACATCAGCTATTCCGGTATAAGATATCTTCCATAGAAAGCAGTTTCAAGGCACAGAATCGGCAACGCTGCTCTTCTATCATTCTCCACTGTTATTACAACGTAGACTTCAGTAAAGCTGCTATTTTTTTCATCTTCTTCTTTATCATAGTTTTCATTTCTTTGTTGAAGCCGTCATTCTCCGCTAATACGTTTCATTTGCGGATCAGCGGGCCGTGAAATAATGCATTCTAACTTTTTGCAAATCAAACATAATTTGCCTAACAATACACAGTGGGTCCGCCATATTAGGGTGTTGGAAGTAAGGGGTAAGGGTTACTGTTGAAAAGAAACAGAAGAGGGTGCAGTAGTAGGAAGAATATATTAGAGGAAGGAGAAGGAAACAAAAAGTATAAAAAGGTGGAAGAGGTAGGAGAAACAAAATGGGACAGAGCAAGAAGACAAACTGGAATAAGAAAAATGAAAGTGGAAGGAAACGGAGATCAAAAAGTAGAAGATGGAGAGGACGGAAAAGGAGAGGAAGAAGGAGAAATAGGAAAAAGAAGAAGAGGTGTTGAAAAAACAGACGAATGAAGATGGAAGAAACCTAAGATCGAGAAGTAGAAGATGAAGGAGAGGGCGGAAAAGAAGAGGAAGACGAAGAAATGGGAAAAGAAGAAGAGGTGATGAAAAACAGACGAACGAAGGTTGAAGAAACCTAATATCGAGAAGTAGAAGATGAAGGAGAGGTCGGAAAAGAAGAGGAAGAAGAAGAAATAAGAAAAAAGAAGAAGAGGTGTTGAAAAAACAGACGAATGAAGGTTGAAGAAACCTAAGATTGAGAAGTAGAAGATGAAAGAGAGGACGGAAAAGAAGAGGAAGAAGAACAAAAATAAAGAAGAAGAAGAAGAAGAGGGTAAAGAAGTGGAAGAATTAGTTACAGAAGGAGAAGCAAAAAAAAGTAGAAGTGGAAGAGGAGGGAGAAGACGAAATTGAAGAGAACAAGAAGACAATCAGAGAAACTGCAAGTAAAGAACAGAAAGTGAAAGAAAACAAAGATGGACATGATGATGGGAATGAAGGAGAGGAAGAAGAAAAACGGGGATAAGCAGAAGAAGAAGAAAATGGAGGAGAAGGGAGGTAAATGAAAAAATGAAGAGAAAAAAAAGAGAGAGAGGAATGTCTATAGTAGTTGTAGTTGTGGAGAACAAAAAGAAATGTAAAAATAAAAAGGTTATATTGGGTATAACGTGGAGTAGGAATAGAAGAAGTAATAGACAAAGAGCGGGAAGAAGAAGAAGTTAAGTTAGAAGAAGAAGAGAAATAACTGCAATAAGAAGACTGAAAAGTGAGATAGAACGAAGATGGAGAAGATTTCAAAGAAGAAATACAGAACAGATCAAAGAAGAGTAAGTAAAAGGAAATGTATGAGAAGAAGAACAAATAAATAAGAAGAGTAAGAAAAAGGAAATGTACAAATTCATGAGAAGAACGAATATATAAGTAGAGGAAGAGAAGAAAATAATGTATAATATGAAGGACAATGATAACTGATTTAGCAGAATACTGTTGAAAGAAGGATGGGATGATTGTAAAGAGAAATAAGAAACTGCAGGAAATAAATTTGTGGGAAGAACACAAGAATAACAGAATAAAAGGGAAATCGGAAATGTGCAATTAAGAAGGCTTAGAAGAACTATCGGCAGGAAAAATAGTTTCATAGAAAGATATAAAAATCTGGTGTGGTACACTCACACAACTTTCCTTGCTCATATTTGAAACTACGATCAGACTTCTGTATAATATGTGTGTATATAATTGTTTTCAGAGTACTTTTTCCTATGTGTAAATTGTGAAATTCGATGCTTTTTTTCAGTCGTCATTTTTTTAAATTTGAATTTGAAAAAAATCGGTCGTCATTTTTGAGAAAATCGTGATAGAAATTTAACAAAATCCATTCTTCTCAGGATATTACGGAGCCCTGCAATTTTCCTGAAATGAGACTCATGTCAGTTGATAGGGCTTATAAATAGCTATCTAGGGTATAAATTTGAAGAAAATCGTTAGAGCCGTTTTCGATAAAACCGTGAAAAACATGGTTTTTTAGTAACTATCCGCCATTTTTTCCGCCATCTTGAATTGAATTTTATTGAATTCTATTGTCGGATCCTCATGGTATAAGGACCTAAGTTTAAAATTTCAAGTCAATCGGTTAATTAGGAATGGAGTTATCGTGTTCACAGACATACACACACACACATACACACGCACACATACACACACACAGACCAACACCCAAAAATCATGTTTTTGGACTCAGGGGACCTTGAAACGTATAGCAAACTTGAAATTAGGGTACCTTAATTTTTTTCGGAAAGCAATACTTTCCTTACCTATGTTAGTCTAGTAGGGCAAGGAAAGTAAAAACTCAAATCAAATCAAAATCATTTATTTGCCAATCATTAAGTTAACAAAATAAAAAAAATACTTCATATTTATACAGAATAAAATAAAATTTTAACTTAAATTTTTAATTAGCGTTGCCAGCAGAACCTAAAATTAAAGTTGAATTGTCTCCTTCAAGACTTTTCAAGTGATTCAAGTAAATGACTTGATAACCTATGTGAAATTTGTTTACATCTGTCTTGTAAACGGTTTTCCAAGTTCAAATATTTGGATAGGCTCCTATTATGATTCCATACAATGATAGAAGTCAGCCAATAAGAATGGCGGGGTTTGAAAAGAGGGTCACCCCAACAGAATAGGCTTGAGGCTAAAAAGTTGATTAAAATGTAAACTTCTGGGTTTTTGAAGAAGGGTCCTGCTTCTTTCCTATAACAAAGCTGTCATATTTCATCAATGTTTCATTATGGTTCATTCGAGTAGACGAGAAATTCATTAACATATTAGTTGATGAAGAAGAAGAAGAAGGAGAAGAAGAAAAATAGAATATAATTGTGACGAAGAGAAGGAAGAAAAAATCTACTGTAAGCCGCAACGTATGAGCACACCGTTAAAGCTGCGTGCAGACTTAAGCGCCTTGAACACGCGCATTTCGTTTTTGATCAGCTGATGCTTCGCTTATTTTATCTGTATCCTACTGTTTTTATCTCTTTTCTGTATAGGGCTACTTTTTATAGAAATAGAAAGAAAAATAAAAATCTCAGTACCCTTTATAAATTATTTAATCACAACATATTTCGGACATTGATGCCATTTTTTTTAGGAAAAAAAATGTTTGCATTTTAATCAAAATTTTTTTCCTTTCTATCCCTACTGTTTTTGTACAAATACAGATATAATAATTAAAGCATCATCTGTTGAAAAGTGGAATGCCCGTGTTCGTTGCGAATATGTCTGTACGCATCTTAGCAGTCACACTATCAATAATTGATAGTTGACCGAACGAAGTGAGGTCTAAGATTCAAGTCGACGGTTTTGCATTTCTCTCTATGTTTTTATGATTAAATGTTTATATTGCTCCGCATTTACGGCGAAACGCAGCATTAATTTTCATGAAATTTGACAGGTATGTTCCTTTTTGAATTTCGCGTCGACGTATATATATAAGGTTTTTTTGGAATTTTGTAGTTTAAGGATAATATAAAAAGAAGAAGAGTCTCCTTCGAACGCCAATATTACCGTAATTCATCATGAATCAGTTGTCTAGTAGTGGACTATAATACTACTCGTTCAAAAACATTGAACATCTTGAAAATGTACAGGGTGGGGCAGAGTGGACTCCCTAGTTTCAATCAGTCACTGAAAAGTACACGCGTGAGTTAGCGGAGTGGGAGAGGTTCCATATGGTGGGGGAAAAGACGCCATTATTAGTAGACACCATGCCATGGACTGGCAAGCATCGTGGTTTTGTAGTCGAAACGTTCTTTAAAAATAAGGATAGTGTGGTGGCGACCCAGCGTGCATTTCGTAGACGGTTTGGTTTGAATTGTCATGATAGTGTTCCCGATGCTAAAACCATAAGGAAATGGATAACAAGTGTACGGGCGACCGGATCTGCAATGCCTAGAAAACCAGTCGGACAACCAAAGAGTGTGAGGACACCAGAGAACATAATGGCGGTGAGAGCGTCTATTGAACAATCTCCATTGCGCTCTGTGCGGAAACATGCTGCTGCTCTTGGAATGTCGGCCAGAACGGTGAGGCGAATTTTACACTCAGACCTCAATTCACACCCGTATAAGTTGATGGCTGTTCAAGAATTGATGCCAGCAGATTTTTTTAAACGTACAGATGCTTGCAATGCAATACTGGCTTCTTAACAACATGGCACTATTCTGTGGTCTAGTGATGAGGCACATTTTCACCTCTCGGGCACAGTAAATAAACAAAATTTTCGTTACTGGGCAGCTGAAAACCCACGAACTCTTCACCAAAAACCTCTTCATTCTCAAAAGTGACTGTGTGTGGTGGCTGTGTCCTCATAGGCATATTGGCCCCTACTTTTTTGAATCGGAAGGTGGCAACCGTTACTGTGAACGCTGTGCGCTATTGTCAGATGTTGGAGAACTTTTCTTCCCCAGAATTGAGGAGTATGGTGAGGAAAATAATTTGGAAGCCTTTGGTTTCAACAGGATGGTGCCACGGCTCATACCGTCCGTCGCTCCGCCAACTTCTGCAACAACGGTTTCCTGGCTGCTTGATCTCATTACGAGGGGATGTTTCATGGCCCCTCATCCCCCGATCTAAGCCCATGCGATTATTTTCTTTGGGTTACCTCAAATCTGAGGTTTACAAGTTCGACCAAGGACCTTGGAAGCCCTAAGGAAGCAATTGTGATGTTATCACTGGAATAACGCCAGATATGCTGCGTAGAGTTTTTGAAAACTTCATGGAACGCCTGAATATGTGCATCGCTCGTCAAGGTCGTCACCTGGACGATATCATTTTTAAAACTTAATGAAAAATAAATTGCATTGTATTTATATGTCAGGCAGAAAAAAAGCTTTGTATAATCTTGTATGGTTTTTTACAGTTAACCGATCATATCAGGGAGTCCACTCTGCCCCACCCTGTATCTTTCCATCAACGTTATTAGACAGTTGACTATAATACTACCCGTTCATAAACATGGAACATCTTGAAAATGTATTTTTCCATCAACGTTGTAGACAGTTGCAGCCAGACCTGATAACAGCGCTCACACTGACATTCCGGGACGACACGTCACGGTACGATATAGGACAGAAAGCTCTATGTTTATTTAGGATTTTTATAGACATTTTGAATTGATAAATTATTTTTAATTTTGAGAAAAACATAACAACAGGTCAATGTAACTTACTGAGCGCGAGGTATACTGTTTACAGAACTACTAGTATAAATTATTAAAAGGCAACTAGTGAGTCCCCGGGCTGGAGAACTCGCTCAAAAAACCACCAATATTCTGTCAGCTTTTCTATTAAAATCCCTTTCCCGGGCTGACAAATAATTTTTGAATAGTAGCGCTCATCGAATTTCCATGTAGCTGTTTACCCTGTTGTCAATATTTGCAGTAGATTTTTTTTTAATTTTTTAAAAATATTTTTATACTTTTAATACTTTTTTTAAATATTTGCAGTAGCAGATTTTCGGTTAATAATTATTATCCATTTAAAGCAGTTGAATGTCAAGTGGAATAGTTTGAATGAACATTGAATTAGTATTGTAAGCAATAGTTAATGATCCATCTGACAACTGATTTTGATATTAATTTCTTTTGCTGTCACTCTCCGTCTTTCAATCTTATCCATTATCTCTCTCTCTCTCCTCCTCTCTCTCTCTCTCTCTCTCTCTCTCTCTCTCTCTCTCTCTCTATCCTCTATTCTCTCACTCCTTTCTTTCTTCCCTTCTTGATTATAACGTGATATAACGCGAACAAACTTCTCCCGCATCTTTTCCCAGCTAAAGCTGCGTAAAATATTCGCGCTTCCAACCCGCACCGAGCATGCTCCTCCCTCATACCGCCCTCGTTCCGCCCTCGTACCACCATCGAACCACAGTCGCACCGCCCACGCACCCATCATGAACGTTACAGAAGATGTTAGATCTTTTCGCGTTCCCCGGTCGAACCATTGTTGCTCGCCGGTCGATCATCAATCGCTCTGCTGGAGTGACGTTCGGTTGCGGAGCAGAGCGACACTCTGCACGCACCTTTAGATCGTCATGATGTGAAACTGATAAGACATAAAATATAATGACCTACTTGCGGTTATCCACTCATCCTTGTTGTTCCTCTTTCCTTCTCTAATCTTCTTCCAACATTCATTACCATTGGGAGCCATATCCTTCTCTCCCTTTCTTCTCATCTTCTCTTTCTCCCTATCTTTTTCTCACCTTCATTATCATTGGAAACCGTACCCTTCTCTCCTTTTCTTCTCATCTTTTCCTTCACCCTATTTTTTTCTCACCTTAATTATCATTAGAGCCGTATCCTTCTCTCCTTTCCCTTTTCTCTTCTCCTTCTCCCTATCTTTTTCTCACCTCCATTATCATTAGAGCCGTATCCTTCTCTCCTTTCACTTTTCTCTTCTTCTTGTCTATCTTTTTCTCACCTTCATTATCGTTGGAAGCCCCGATAGGGCGGAAATGGGGCATGCCCTTGTACGAGGTGTACTTTAGGGCGTGCCCTTCCACTCTGTGGCGTCATCTGTTCCCTATCACCGCTCGTCAACATCACATTTCAGCTTCCTCACTTCTTCTTCTTCTTCTTCTTCTTCTTCTTCTTCTTCTTCT
This sequence comes from Nilaparvata lugens, assembly GCF_014356525.2. Classification (NCBI taxonomy): domain Eukaryota; kingdom Metazoa; phylum Arthropoda; class Insecta; order Hemiptera; family Delphacidae; genus Nilaparvata; species Nilaparvata lugens. The sequence goes on from NW_024090517.1 coordinate 27,580, forward strand.
CCTTCTTCTTCTTCTCCTTCATCATCTTCATCTTCATCATCATCATCTTCTTCTTCTCCTCCTCCTTCTTCTTCTTCTTTTTCTTCTTTTCCCTCTTCTCCTCTACTCCTTCTTCTTCTTCTTCTTCTTCTTTTTCTTCTTCTTCTTCTTCTTCTTCTTCTCCTTTTTCCTCTCCTACTCCTTCTACCACTCCTTCTTCTTCTTCCTCTTCTTCTTCTTCTTCTTCGTCTTCGTCTTCTTCTTCTTCTTTTCCATCTCCGATTTTTCTCCTTTTTCATTATTACTATCATCTTCTCCTATTTTTTTTTTTATGAAACTTCCTAAGTGGCATTTCCTTTGTCACTTTTTCCGTTACAATGTTTTCCATTTTCTTAGTGCCCGTTGCACAAAAGACGGTCAAATTTTAACCGTGATTAATTTCAGAGAAGCCGTCTCATCTAAAAGGCCTTCTCCGATTGGTTCTCGTGAAATTATTCACTTTAAAAATTTAACCGGCTTTTGTGCAACGGGGCCTTAGTCTTCTCCATCTTCCTGATCCTACAACCAAGATAAGATCTGTTGTTCTCTCTTCTGTTTTGAAATTCCTCTCGTTCTGAAGTCTTATTCGTATTTTTTCTCTCCTTCTGCTTCGCGTCTCTCCACTTTGTTTCTCTTTTTAATCCTCTTTTCTATTGATTTTTCTGCTATCATCCTATTTGATACTATTATTAGGCACCTAAAGTAGTACAGATCTCTTCAAAACGTCAACATTCCTTATGAACGCTTATAATTCATGAGTGAATGAATGAATTTCATTCAAAGCCAACACATCACAAGTAAATCTCAATATAGTGCGGACCTAATAATGGCAGTGGATAAAGATAAAAGAATAGCGATGCCGATTCTCTGCATTAATTAATTATATTTCTACACTGTCAAAAACATACTTGGCATCGTTGTGGACCTGGAAAAGGATAGTACCACCGGCTTTGTCGAATGATAGACAAGGATAGCAAAACCAAAGTTGATCTACTACTACTGTCATTATAACGTGGACCTTACTATATAGGATGGCTGAATACAAGTTAATGCGTCGACTAAAACTTTTTGGCCTGCATTCAACTGTTCAACTCAATTCAACTATTAACTTCAACTCAACAGTTAACTTCAACTCAACAGTTAACTTCAACTCAACAGTTAACTTCAACTCAACAGTTAACTTCAACTCAACAGTTAACTTCAACTCAACAGTTAACTTCAACTCATAAGGTTCAACTCAAACTCAACTTGATGGGTGGGGGAAGAGGAGTCCGTTTGCAAGATCTCGACGTGATTAATTTATTCATGGTCCGGTGTGGATATCCTGAAATTGCCACTGTAAACCCCGGTTCCGTTCGGGGTTAACCTACCTGGAGGGTTTCGAACTGAAGGGTTTCAAACCAGGTTTCGAGGTGAGATTCAGCCAGAGAGAGTCATGTGGTGGTTGATCTGTTTATTGCTAAACTGTTGTACCGAAATTCGTGTTGTCTTCCTCACCATAAATTTTCTCGTAGATTGGTGTATGATGTAGGATATGAATATTGAATAAAAATACTAAGAAATTGTGAAAATCACAGATTTATTGATAGTTAGAAAGAAATAAAAATACTAAGAAATTGTGAAAATCACAGATTTATTGATAGTTAGAAAGACCGGTTTCGGTTGTTACACTATTGTCAATCTTTGAAACTATCAATAAATCTGTGGTTTTTGACAATCTCTTAGTCTTTTCATTTAATATGAATAATATCACAATATCAACTTCTCAACTACACAAAAAGTAATTTATGAAAGTTTTAAAAAAATAAAAGTCTCCACAAAACTTCGAGAATTGGATAAATATGTATGTATGTAGATTGATGATCTACAACTAAAGGCAAGTTTCCGAGCTCGGGATTTAGCTCAGTTCTAGATTTCAGCTGGAGTTAGAAAATCGGCTTCCCGAAACGGGGCCTCGTTGTAGTCCACGTTTAAATTAAATTTCGAAAAATTATAAAAATGAAATAAAGAGAAAGTAGTTTGAAGTTTCAGCTATTTCGAAAATCTTAGGAATGTTTCATTTCATCTAGGAAAAACGTTTCCACTATCATAGAAATTAGAAAATAGAGATTATCTTAAAAACTGTGACTACTTACTACCTCTGTAAACAAAGCCGTAGCGCATTCGTGTGACGTCAGCACAGGTAGGGCTCCTACACCAATAAAAACACTAGCTGATATAGATCAGCAGAAATCAACGAATTTTTATTGGTGTAGGAGCCCTACCTGTGCTGACGTCACACGAATGCATTACGGCTTTGTTTACGGAGGTAGTGAGTCAGCACAGGTAGGGCGCCTACACCAATAAAATCACTAGCTGATATAGATCAGTGAGATCAACGAATTTTTATTGGTGTAGGAGCCCTACCTGTGCTGACGTCACACGAATGCACTACGGCTTTGTTTACGGAGGTACTGCGTCAGCACAGGTAGGGCGCCTACACCAATAAAAACACTAGCTGATATAGATCAGCAGAAATCAACGAATTTTTATGATGTAGGAGCCCTACCTGTGCTGACGTCACACGAATGCATTACGGCTTGTTTACGGAGGTAGTGAGTCAGCACAGGTAGGGCGCCTACACCAATAAAAACACTAGTGATATAGATCAGCAGAAATCAACGATTTTATTGATGTAGGAGCCCTACCTGTGCTGACGTCACACGAATGCATTACGGCTTTGTTTACGGAGGTACTGCGTCAGCACAGGTAGGGCGCCTACACCAATAAAGACGCTAGCTGATATAGATCAGCAGAAATCAACGAATTTTTATTGGTGTAGGAGCCCTACCTGTGCTGACGTCACACGAATGCATTACGGCTTTGTTTACGGAGGTAGTGAGTCAGCACAGGTAGGGCGCCTACACCAATAAAAACACTAATTCCCTAGATATGAAGTTGACAGTAATATAATTTGATAGTAATACCAAGAATTTCCATGAAGCATTTCTTTAAGTCTGCCCTCATTTTCAGTAGTCTTTCAATGAATAAATTGAGAATAAATTTCGGACTCAGGATAACTATTGGTTCAATACTGAAGCACTGTTGACACAAAAGTTCATCCTGTTTGGCCTCGATTGGGATTCCCCTGTGATGTTGATTCTTTACTTTAGGATTCACCTATGGCTCCTCATCTTTCTCACCACCTTCTCCTCCGCCTCCTCATCTTCTCCTTCTTCAACATCTCT
>NW_024090518.1:0-35708 GCF_014356525.2 Nilaparvata lugens
CATAGTGTGGGGAAAATGACATCTCATACGAACAAATATGAAATGTAATTTTTTTCATTCTTCCTGTGGTGGAGGAAAACAAGGAACATATTATTGTAGTTTAATTTGCGCCAAACTTTGAACGCTAGTAGTGTAGTTTGAGAGTTTAGCGCTAGTAGTGTAGTTTGAGAGTTTAGCGCTAGTAGTGTAGTTTGAGAGTTTAGATATCTGTGATTTTAAAGATTTTAAATGTGGGGATATTTTTTATATGCTAATTGGCACCACTTGAAGCAGGTGTTAACTGGGGCAGATGTCAGAACACCTGCTACAACAAAGATGGCCAGCACTTCCTGGGGAACCTCTTGGTTGAGGGTGGGAGATGACAGATGTTTTTGACACCTGCTACAACAAAGATGGCCGTCGGGGCCCGGGGAACCTCTTCCTATTGGTTGGGGCGGTGGGGGACAAAATGGCTGACACAAGGGAAGGGGGGTGGAGGGACACCATTTTGACCACGCCCCTTGATTCTATTGGCTGGGGGCGGGGCCAAAATGGCTGACTAGGGCAGGGGGGGTGGAGGGGGGGCGGGGCCAAAATGGCTGACTAGGGCAGGGGGGGTGGATGGGGGCGTGGCCACGCCCCTTGATTCTATTGGCTGGGGGCGGGGCCAAAATGGCTGACTTTGGCAGGGGGGGTGGAGGGGGGAGGCCACACCCCTCGATTTCTATTGGAAAGGCAGCTCTCTCAAAACACCACTACTAACATGACAAATCGTAACTTTGACTACTTTCAACTGACTACAATTTTCCAATGCCTAAACATGACTATTTTACCCCTCGATCCAACTCATCATACAAATGAATCAGACACACTCATTGACCTTCTCATTGTTAGTGATCCCAATGAGGTTGTTCAAGCAGGCCAAATCTCAGTCCCAGCTATTTCTAGACATGATTTGATCTACTGTGTACTTTCCCATAAGATACCCAAGCCAGAACAGAAAATTATCACTTATAGAGACTTCAAAAGCTTCGATGAAGCCGCCTTCCTGACTGATGTGGCTCAGACTCCATGGCAACAAATTGAAGCATTACCCTCAGTTGATGACATGGTCAAGACTTTCGAGAATTGGACTTTGACTTTGTATGACAAACATGCACCTTATGTGACAAGGAGGATTAATAGAAAACGACGAGTACCGTGGATGACTGAAGACATACTTAAGATGATGGGACGTAGAGACAAAGCACATAGAAAATTTAAAAAGACATTTGACTTGGACAGTTTGATAGAGTTTAGGAGCCTTAGAAATAGGGTTAAACAGGAATTACGGAACTCAAAGATTAGGTATTTGAATTCGTTTATGACAAACAATAGACAAGACTCTAAATCACTTTGGCAGGGAATAAAAGAATTCGGGCTTGGCAAACAGAAACCGAATCCACAAATTGACTTATCATTGAAAAATATAAATGACCATTTCATTTCACACTCTAACCAATGCGACGAAGTTGTCATTGCTAATCATATAGATGATCTTGAAGAGCAGGTTACAAACTTAGATTTACCAATCACTGATCAATTTCATTTCCATCCAATCTCAGAAAAAGACACTTTCAGAGCAATTCAACGTATTCATAGTAATGCTATGGGTGTAGACAAAATTCCTATTAAATTTATCAAGAAGATGTTATTTGCTGTTTTACCAACCATTACATACATTTCCAACAAGTCTCTTGAAGAAGGCATTTTCTCTGAAAACTGGAAGTTTGCTCTGGTTTGCCCTCTAAATAAAGTTCCATCACCCAATAAAATTGAGGATTTTAGACCAATCAGTATTTTACCTGCATTGTCCAAAGTGCTAGAAAGACTTATTCATGCTCAAGTTGTAAAATTTCTAGACAACAATAGTAAGCTTCATAACTTTCAATCAGGCTTTAGAAAATTCCATTCAACTGAGACAGCTCTGCTTCGTGTCACTGATGATATATGGTTAGCTATGGACCAAAGAAAATGCACCATCCTCACCCTATTTGATTTTTCTAAAGCATTCGATACTGTTGATCATACAGTCCTTCTGAATAAGTTGGCTATTCTTGGTTTCAGTCACAACTCGTTAGTTTGGTTTAAATCCTATCTATTAGGTAGGAAACAATGTGTATCTGTCGGTGACAAAAAGTCAACTTGGAAAAACGTTATGCATGGAGTACCACAAGGTTCAATTTTAGGCCCTCTCCTCTTCACTTTGTATGCTAATGACCTTTCTTCCATTATCAAATTCTCCAGTTTCCATACTTATGCAGACGACCTTCAAATCTATTTAAGCTGTCCCATAACAAAAATTAATGAAACAGTTGGAATAATGAATGACAAAGAAAAATGGCCTTAAGCTTAATCCCATCAAAACACAACCCATTATAATTGGATATTCTCGTCTTATAAACAATATTGACCTTGAATCGATTCACAAAGTTAGTGTAGACGGTAATGACATTCCTTACTGTAGCTCAGTTAAAAATTTAGGCATTATTATGAATAATACTCTTGACTGGTCAGAACAAGTGAACAAAACTTGTAAAAAGGTATTCTCAGCCATGCATGCATTGAAGAAAATGCACGATATCCTCCCTAGAAACATTAAATTATTATTGGTTCAATCTCTCATCTTCCCACATTTAATGTATTGTAATTCTGTTCTTAATGATATGCAAGTCACTCTGAATGATAAACTACAGCGTTGCCAGAATTATTGTCTACGTTTCGTCTACTCTCACCAATGCCATGATCATATCACCCCAGCCCACATTGCTAGTTCAACATTGAAGCTTCCCGATCAGAGGCTTTTTCGAATAGTCAAGCTTGTTAGAGATATCTTGAAATACGGTAATCCGAACTATTTTAAAGATGATTCAAATTTGTCTCTGAAGGTAGGAGGATAGATGCTTCACATACTAGAACGGAGAAAGTACTTTAAGGATACCCAATCATCGAACTACTATTTTCACAAAATCCTTCTTAGTCAGTGCCTGTCGTGCATGGAATACACTTCCTGTTTCTATCAGGTCTATCGAGAGCCGAGCGAGCTTCAACCTGACTTTAAAAAAACATATTTTGGAACAAATGACTGAAACTGTCCGGCCCTAGAACGATCACATGACAACCATCCCTCACCCATTCCACCAATATAAACCTTTAAACCATGTTATAGAACGTATAGAACGTATTGTATATATATATGTGTGTATATATATATATATATATATATATAATATATATATATATATATATATTATATATATATATATGTGTAAGAAGCTGGTTGCTCTACATTCACGCTTCTTCTTTCTAATCATATGAACCATATGACTTGTTAATAATTTACTAATGTTGTTTATCAAACTAATAGCAGAGCTGATGAGAGAATGATTGAATGTTCATATTTGTACAGTTTAAGATTTATTGAGGTTTATATTATAATTGACATTAAAATCGATTTTCTAAAGTAAATGAAAATCTTTCGTCAATTATTCATTCTAAGTGATATGTGCGAAGTAAGATCATTATAAATCGATTTTTTTGTTCAACATGCCGAAAAAAGGTAAGAGTGAATTTTCAATTGATATTGATAGGAAATTTGTTTTGGAAAAATTCTCGGGGAAAATTGGACAAAATGCAAAATTCTGGCTGGAAGATTTTGAGAAAGAATGTATCCGTTACAATATCCACAACGATGAAGAAAAAATAACATGTTTAAGACTATTTTTAGAAGGGAGTTCTGAAGATTGGTATACTTCCAACAAATATAAATTAGGATTGAAAAATTGGAATTTGTGGTCAAAAACATTTCTCCAAACTTTTTCTAATAAAGGCTGGTCAAATGTGAGATATGCATATTCATTCAAATACATTGAAAATTTTGGATCTATGCTTGATTATGCTTTGAAGAAGGAACGATTATTGCTTGAATGTGAGAGAACTATGACAGATGAATCTAGAATCTCACATATTGTTGTGGGACTACCAGTTCATATTCAGAATAGATTAGATAAGGAAAATATCGAGACCACAGAAGATCTGATGAATGAGATTCAAAAAAATGATTCATTCACAAACTCAAACGGACATAGTCATATAAATAGCCAGAAAAAAGACTCAACCAAGATGGAAGAGATAAGAAGACTCCTTGTTCTGTATGTACAGCCTTGGGAAAACCAAATCGCTTTCATCCTGCAGAGATCTGTAGGAATAAAAATAAAACAGTGAATTTCACAACCTGTGAGGAAAATACACTCGATGTTGATAACTCAAAAAACTGAATAAGCCGGCGTGTAAGTTCATTCCATTGATTACAGTTAATGTACTAGTTGATAAAAAGAAGATTGTAAAAGGGGTTTATGACAGTGGCTCAAATATCACTCAGAAAATTGTTGATGAGCTGAAGACAAAACTTATGAACGACCATAACCTTTTTCGAACTATTAGTGGTGTGAATTTTACAAATCGCTGGGCCAAAATTCCAATGAAAATCAATAAAATCGAAGAAATATTAGATGTATATGTTGTGAAGAACAATAATTTCTCTTATGACTTACTTCTTGGATTGGATGCAATAAAAAAGTTCAAATTGATACAGAATGAAAATTTAGAAATTTTACAGAAGGTTGATGACAAAACAGATGTTGAAAGATTGAATTATGAGTCATCTGTCTTCTCTGTAAATATGGAAAGCAATCTGAATTATCTTGATACTGAAAAGAGACAAACAATAACAAGGCTGATTGAAGGTTATGAATCACTATTTGCAAAACACAAATATGATGTAGGTGAGGTAAAACATGCAGAGGCAGAAATCAAACTTTCAGAAGATAGATATATTATTAAGAAGCCATGAACGTGTATCCCAGATAAAAAAGAAATAGAACAACAAATTTCAAAACTTTTGGAGGCAGGATTGATTGAATATTCAACTTCACCATTTGCATCTCCTGTTACACTTGCCTTCAAACGAGAATTGTAATACCAGAGCCACAACCATTCCCAAGAATAGAAGATATAACAGTGAAGGCTGGTAATTGTAAATGGTACACAGTACTTGATGTTAATTCAGCATTCTGGACAATACCAATAAAAAAAGAAGACAGAATGAAAACTGCATTTGTGACCCACAAAGGCCATCAATGGTTACGGATACCATTTGGTTTGAAGACCGCGCCTGCAATTTTTCAAAGAATATTGGGTAACACTTTACAAAAAAATAAGTTGACTGATTTTTGTACTTGCTACATTGATGATATTTTTATATTTTCAAAGACATTTGAGGAACACTTGAAACATATAAACCTCGTACTTGATGCGGTTTATAAAGAAGGGTTCAAGCTGAAATTGGAAAAATGTAACTTTGCAAGGAGTTCAATTAAATATTTGGGACACATAATTGAAAATAACTCAGTCTGTCCACTCACTGACAATCTCAAAGCAATTGAAAATTTCCCACAACCAAAAACCAAGAAGAATGTACGCCAGTTTTTGGGGAAAATAAATTTCTATTATAAATACATAGAGAATGCAGTGGAAGTTCTAGAACCTTTACACAATCTACTGAGGAAGGACATACCTTTTATCTGGTCAGAGACATGTGATAAAGCTTTCCAAAACGTGAAGAAATACTTATGTTCTAGTCCCGTATTACAAATTTATGATTATGAAAAACCAGTATTCATTTTCACCGATGCCAGTGGAGAGGGATTTGGAGCTGTACTGAAACAACCAAAAGAAAATAATGAGCTTCATCCAGTAGCATATTTTTCAAAAAAACTGAGCCCTGCTCAAAAGAAGAAAAAAGCTATTTATCTGGAATGTATGGCTATAAAAGAGACAATTATGTATTGGCAATATTGGTTGATAGGACGGAAGTTTACAGTGATCACAGACCACAAACCATTGGAGAATCTCAGAGTGAAAGCACGAACCGATGAAGAATTGGGAGATCTTGTATACTACCTATTGCAATATGATTTCACATTGATATATAGCCCAGGAAAAGGAAATGTTGAAGCAGATACTTTATCAAGAAATCCAGTTTTAGAGCACTTTGAAGGAAATGAAGACATTTTAACAGTTGTGAATTTGATATCTATACAAGAAATAAAAGACGATCAAGAAAAAAACAAAGAAGCAATAATGAATAATAGGAATGTTGAATATAAAGAGGAAATATTCTACAAATGTATGAAAGGAAACAAAAGAATCTTCCTTTCTCAAGAAAAGGGTAAAGAATTGATTGAGAAATTTATTTTCAACTAGGACATATCGGAACTCACCACACACTATTACACATACGTCCACATTACTACTTTTCCAACATGGATGAAATGGTCAAGCGCTATTGTGATTCGTGTCATATATGTAAGAAGAATAAAACAAGAAGAGGTCGCTCAATAGGATTACTTTCACAATTGGGTCCAGCTAGTGAACCGTATGAGATCATGTCGATAGATACTGTTGGAGGGTTAGGTGGAAACAACTCAACAAAACGATACCTACACATATTGGTCGATCACTTCTCTAGATATGCATTCACTTCAAGCTCTAGCGGTCAAACTACTAAAGAATACATTCGTTTGCTAGATCCTATCTTACAAAACCATTCTGTCAAGATCCTATTAGCTGATCAATATGCGTCTATCAAATCAAAAAAGTTTAGAGATTACCTACTCGAAAAAGGTGTTACAATGGTGTTCACATCGGTAGATTGCCCACAATCAAATGGTCTTAATGAGCGGCTAAACCAGACATTGGTGAATCGTATTAGATGCAAAGTGAATAGTCCAGAAGGAAGAACGCAGACGTGGTCGAAAATAGCGGAAAGTTGCACATCCTGATACAACAAGACAATCCATAGCACTACTAAATTTACACCAAGATATCTGCTATTGGGAGAGGATTTGGAAATAATACCATCACAACTGAGGAAAAAACGAAACTTACAAATAGACAGAGAAGAAGCAATAAAAAATTCCAATTTAAACCACAAACGGAACAAACTGAGATGTGATAAGAACAGAAGAATATATGGTTTCAAGGAAAAAGAACTAGTGTATATAGAAAAAGGGAACAAGTTGAATAGAAATAAATTAGATGAAGTTAGAAGTGGACCGTTCCCCATTATAAGAAGAATATCAAACTCAATGTATGAAGTGGCCTGCAGAATCAATGAGAGTGAACCAATCATCTGTCACTCAAGCAAATTGACACCTTCGAGGAAGTTTCTCGTTCAAGGGGGGGAGATGTAAGAAGCTGGTTGCTCTACATTCACGCTTCTTCTTTCTAATCATATGAACCATATGACTTGTTAATAATTTACTAATGTTGTTTATCAAACTAATAGCAGAGCTGATGAGAGAATGATTGAATGTTCATATTTGTACAGTTTAAGATTTATTGAGGTTTATATTATAATTGACATTAAAATCGATTTTCTAAAGTAAATGAAAATCTTTCGTCAATTATTCATTTTAAGTGATATGTGCGAAGTAAGATCATTATTTTCACAAAATCCTTCTTAGTCAGTGCCTGTCGTGCATGGAATACACTTCCTGTTTCTATCAGGTCTATCGAGAGCCGAGCGAGCTTCAACCTGACTTTAAAAAAACATATTTTGGAACAAATGACTGAAACTGTCTGGCCCTAGAACGATCACATGACAACCATCCCTCACCCATTCCACCAATATAAACCTTTAAACCATGTTATAGAACATATTGTATATATATATATATATATATATATATATATATATATATATATATATATATATAGATATATATATATATATATATATATATATATATATATATATATATATATATATATATATTATATATATATATATATATATATATATATATAAACTCATGTTATTTCAACAATTATCCACTGCATACTGCTGTATATACTGAAATTTGATAACCCTGATCTACTTTCAGCCTACTTCATTTTATTAATCAATTTTTGACAAAAATGAAATGGGTAGTCCGAATTGTGTTCAACATCTATGTAGGATACACGGAATTTATTGTACTTTGATCGTTTAATGACATAAAATCCGAAAAACCTCAATAACTTTTTTATTTGTTGACAGATTGACTTGAAAATTTATGGGAAGGACACTAATGTTAAGATAAATGTTCCTGTTTTTTTGTAGAATTTTTCCATGGCTCCTTTCCCCTCCAGATCCGAAAAACTGTTCGGGCGAATGGATTCCGTAAGACCGGTTTTGAATCTCCCGGCTTACTTATTCTTTAGCGCGCTTTTACGTGATTGCGTGATTTTTGCCAGCAGAGGCTCTCTATTGGACAGAGCTGATTATTTGCTTTGTGACTGTTATCCCACACCTTATCCCATACCTTATTACCCATAGATTCCTTTTAGTGTTGAAATCTTCAATAATAATCATATTGAAGATGTATTAAAAATTCATTGTACAAAATAAATAAAAAAACACCTGCTCAGAGAATAACAACTTTCATTATTTTTATAGGTACATATTCAGGTATCTGAATTGTGCTGTGTAGTTGATTCAGCTCTCTCTCTCTCTCTCTCTCTCTCTAGTAAAGACTAGTAAACAACATCGATGTAAACTCACTTGACAAAATTAATGTTGATGGTGTCGAAATAGCTTACTGTGATTCAGTTAAAAACCTTGGAATTAATGAACGAAAATCTTGACTGGTCTGATCAAATTAATAAGACTTGTAAATTTGTATTCTCTGCCATGCATTCATCGAAGAAGATGCAAGATATTCTTCCCAGAAAAATTAGATTGCTACTAGTCAAATCGCTCATATTCCCACATCTTATATATTGTTATTCTGTGCTCAATGATATACAAGTAACCTTAAACGATAAACTTCAGCGATGTCAAAACTATTGCCTCAGGTTTGTTTACTCTCTCCAACGCCGTGAACGAATCACTCAAGCCCATATTGATAGTTCAACTTTAAAGTTACCTGATCAGAGAATCATTCATGTAAATTTAGCATAAAAATTGTGTATAAGCTACATTCTAGATTGTTTCTTATTCAAACTCTTCCTGGAGTGGATCTCAGCATTCTAATTCTACATCCCTTCCCCTCTCTTTCGTATTATAATTCCCCCTTGGAAAATTATTTTTTTTGGAACTTTCATAATCATATTATCTTGTTATTTACATAAACGAATCTCTTTTGTATAATAATTTCTCTTTCCTATTAACATTATTTTTGGATTTACATCTACAAATCTCTTTTCTAATGATAACTCCCACTCCCTCATTATTCCACTTATTATTACATCATATCGATTTTCTAATTTTGGGAATTAACTTTTTCTTTATTTTCATCCTTATTATGATTTACTCTTTCCTGTTGATGTATGATTTACTCTTTTCTGAATGATTTATCGTTTCTATGATTTGGTTTTTACTTGATATTTTTCTTAATTTTTTACGCTTAGAATAATAATATTTCGTTTGAATTTTCAACTTTCATTTTCTACGGTTAAGTTCTGAAGGGGAGGGTATCCTTGATATCCTCTCTGAGAATAGACTTCTTAAGGTTCAAACTTCACCGTTCATTTGAAAACATTACAGTAGTACCTCAACTTCTGCATATTTCATCATTTTTCTTGCTCAATATTATTGTAGAACTCATTAGTTAAATATGATTCACCAACAATATTAATGTCATATAGAATTATATTAATTGAATTAATTTTATTTAAATATGGAATAATATAATAATTGTCATTATTTATATCAATTGTCATTATTTTATAATAATTGTCGATCATATAAATAGTTCAGGAAGTTATTCCCATACAACGTCAGAAAAGTAGGAAATATTCACTAGTAAAAGTGTACGTTTCCGTATTTCGAGAAAAATGTTTTGCCCTTGATAATAGAGAATTGAATTCAAATTGTAGATGAGGATTCTTCCTTTCACTTACATTGAATTGGATTACAATAATAATTAGTTCTGAAATTAATTAAGTGTAAGTTTAAAAAGAAGCCGAGGATTTCAAAAAATGTATCATCTTTCCAAAGTTCAAACGGAGTGGATGAAGACAAATTTGAAACAACAGCGCTTATAGAGGATGAGATTTTTCACAAATCTATAACAATATTTTTTTTATTGCATTAGTCTCTAGTTAGTGGTTGATAATTAACTGAAACATAATTAAAAAAATAGGAAAAGAAAGTTTTTTATTTTTTCATTATGTGTAATTTTCAATGGTGAGTCAATATTCTTGGTGAAATTCATTGAAGTTTGAAGAGGAGAAATTTCTAAACAGACTGGCTATATTCAATAATGTTTATTTCCAATATTTTTGAAATAGGATTCATTGGAGTAAAAGTGTGCATTATCGAACATAGCCGCTATTTTCACATACTGGCACTTTCCAATGCAGAATTCAATCATACATAGTGAATTTGATAGTTTTGAATAACGATGCATATTATGATGGGTTTATCAACAGTTTTTAGGATCACAGCTGAAATCCAAATTTTGTACAGAATAGCGATTTCTCTATAATAGTCTAGTCAACGGAAAAGTTTAGTTTGGAACACAATTTTTGACCCCGCAGCTCTTTTAAGAATAGTAAGGGGGTGAACATATCAAAAGTCCTCACTCCCTGTGCTAAGGGGGTGGGGGTAGTTAATTAATTCATCAAATTAATTGATAAATTTAGTAATTCCATTAATTTAGTAATACTGTATTTAATTTTCAGCAAGTTCCACTGTATCTTTAGTAATATTTAATTTTCTACTAAAAATGAAGATAATAGAAAAATTGAGATTGATAAGCGTGAGGGGGCTGACATTTTGTGAGGGGAGGGGTTTACCTAGTTATATTCAAATGAGATAAGATCACCATAGATTTCTACTATGGCCTATTGAAATAAAGTTCAGTCATAGTTAAAAATGAAATTATTTAAGTAGGTACACAGGTAGAACAAACATGCGTTTACTTTTAATATGTTGTATCTGTCTCACAAATGTTTTTGTGTACCGGGGGGTCGAATTTGGAAGGTCTGGAGTTTTTCCCGTAGCCTCCAGTGTAGTATGCAACAGATTTGGTGTTCAGTTTTCACAGCGAATTTCATAGTTTTGGCTGAGTTTTTTTCCCATTTGGGAAAACTTTAAATTTTCGATGAAAACTCGATTTCCCGGGTCGCCATTTGAATTTGGTCTGAATCGAACTATGGATATAGGCTTATCACCGGGAGCTGAACAAAAAAGCTTTTATCGAATTTCCTGTGCGAGGCTGATTTGAATGTGACGAATAAATTTGGGGGGCTCTAGGAGTGCCAAGGGGGTAAATTTTTCGTGATTTGAAGGCTTTCCCATAGCCTCCAGTGTGTTGTTTAACTGATTTTGAGGTGGGTTCTCAGAGATAATAAGCCGTATTGGCTGTGAATTTTCTGTATTTTTTTGTCATTTGCAGCTTTAATATAATAATATAATATAATCCATCCGATACCGTATTTACCCCAAAGTTAGTAGTTCTGTCTACTAACGTTGTAATTACCCTGCTTATCATGAAATTATATATAATAATTATGAAATCATTATGTTCTCTCTCAAGATTATTACAAAACTCCTTATTTCAATGAGTTCTGCCAATATTTTATATTGAATATTTCACCTAATTGAGTTCTTATCATGATAAAGGCTAGCTAAATTATTCGTACACAAAATTATGATGTTCCTTTCTTTCTTTACTTGTTCGTCATAATATTATAAAATTGCATTGAGGGAGCAACGCTCCCGCAGTATATGACACGTCAAAGCTTATTCTAATATAATACTACCATGCTTCATATTTTAACACAACAGTGAATAGAACACAACAGATTTCACATAACATACATTAATCAAATATAAACCAACAAGGAATTCTGCTAATCCTCTTAATTTCTCGTAATTCGTAATTTCTCTTATCTTTTTTTTGAACTTTCATAATCATTTCATAATCATATTATCTTGTTATTTACATAAACTAATCTCTTTTGTATGATAATTTCCCTTTCTTATTAACATTATTTTTGGATTTACATCTACAAATCTCTTTTCTAATTATAACTTTCACTCCCTCTTTATTCCACTTATTATTACATCATATCGATTTTCTAATTATTGGGAATTAACTTTTTCTTTATTTCCATCTTCATTATGATTTACTCTTTTTAAATCTATCTTTCTGCATATTTATCTAGATCAGTGGTTTCCAAAAAGTGGTCCGCGAATGCTCTGAATTCGAGTATGAAGTATCCATACTCTAAATATACATTTAAAGTATATAAATTCTATACGAAGTCTTTGAAGTGTTTATAAACTTGAGATGAATAGTAACTCAAGCCTCCTCCTCCTCCTCCTCCTCCTCCTCCTCCTCCTCCTCTCCTCCTCCTCCTCCTCCTCCACCACCACCACCACCTCCTCCTCCTCCTCCACCACCACCACCACCTCCTCCTCCTCCTCAATTCCACCACCTCCTCCTCCTCCTCCTCCACCACCTCCTCAACGCTCAACACTCCTCCTCCTCCTCCTCCTCCCCCACCTACTCCTCTTCCTCATCACCATATTCCTACTCCTCCTCCCCTCCCCCTCTTCCAATTACTCCTTCTCCTCCGACTATTCCTCCTCCTCATCAACTCCTCCACCTCCTCCTCTTCCTCCTCCACCTTCTAATCTCCTCCTCCTCTTCCTCATCCTCCACCTACTCCTCCTCCTCACCATACTCTTCCTCCTCCTCCAACTATTCCTCCTCCTCCAACTATTCCTCCTCCTCCTCCTCAATTCCACCACCTCCTCCTCTTCCTCCGCCACCTTCTCCTTCTCCTCCTCCTCCACCACCCACTCCTCCTCCTCCCACGCTTACTCCTCCTCCTCCTCCTCACCCTACTCTTTCTCCTCCTCCAACTATTCTTCCTCCTCCACTACTCCTCCACCTCATCCTCCTTCTCCTACACCTTCTCCTCCTCCTCCTCCTCCTCTTCCTCCTCCACCTACTCCTCCTCCTCCCCCACCTACTCCTCCTCCTCCTCCTAACCCTACTCCTCCACCTACTCCTCCTCCTCCTCCTCCTCTCCTCCTCCTCCTCCTCCTCCTCACCATACTCTTCCTCCTCCTCCAACTATTCCTCCTCCTCCTCCTCAATTCCACCACCTCCTCCTCTTCCTCCTCCACCTACTCCTCCTCCTCCTCCTCCTCCTCCTCCTCCTCCACCACCCACTCCTCCTCCTCCCACGCTTACTCCTCCTCCTCCTCCTCCTCACCCTACTCTTTCTCCTCCTCCAACTATTCCTCCTCCTCCACTATTCCTCCTCCTCCACTACTCCTCCACCTCATCCTCCTTCTCCTACACCTTCTCCTCCTCCTCCTCCTCCTCCTCTTCCTCCTCCACCTACTCCTCCTCCTCCCCCACCTACTCCTCCTCCTCCCCCACCTAATCCTCCTTCACCTCCTCATCCTCTCCTCCTCCTCCTCCTCCACCTACTCCTCCTGCATCTACTTCTCCTCCTCCTCCTAACCCTACTCCTCCACTTACTCCTCCTCCTTCCACACCACAGTGAAAAATAATGCTGGGTGTTCATTGCATTGATTGACTTCACAAGAAAGTAACTAATAGTTTATAATAAAATAATTAGTCGAATGCAGTAAGTCGTAATATTAAGTAAGACCCTCTTACTATTCTCAAATTATTGAATAAAAGTAAGGCAAATACCTAAACAATGAAATATTCACGAATCCACTGAAATATTATTGATTCATGTAGTAAATTAAATTAGAAGTATTCAAATTATACATCTTGAAAGCGTATATATCATTGTCAATAATATACGCGTGTATAAAATATAAGTGTTAATTACGGAAGAACTGTGCGATTTAAAACTCAACTGATATGTTAAATGTATGAAGGAACTCTCTAGAAACATAATCCTGCGTTCAGAAATTCCAAAATACCATTGAATAATCACTTTTTTATAAAAATGGAATGAGTAGTTCTAATTGTGTCCAACATCTATGTAGGTTACACGGAATTTATTGTACTTTGATCGTTTGAAGACATGAAATTCGAAAAATCACAATAACTTTTTTAGTTGTTGACAGATTGACTTGAAAATTTATGGGAAGGACACTAATGTTAAGATAAATGTTCCTGTTTTTTTGTAGAATTTTTCCATGGCTCCTTTCCCCTCCAGATCCGAAAAACTGTTCGGGCGATTTGACTCCGTAAGACCGGTTTTGAATTTCCCGGCTCAAATAGTCTTTGGCGCGCTTTTAGTTGATTGGGTGATTATCGCTCGCAGAGGCTCTCTATTGGTCTATTTTAGATTATGTTTGTAACTCACAAGTATTTTTCAATGACTAATGTACATCATAATAAAAATTTCAATCTCTAAATAGGCTTGTTTCTTCTCTGGTCCTCATCAACTCCTCCACCTCCTCCTCTTCCTCCTCCACCTTCTAATCTCCTCCTCCTCTTCCTCATCCTCCACCTACTCCTCCTCCTCACCATACTCTTCCTCCTCCTCCAACTATTCCTCCTCCTCCTCCACCACCTACTCCTCCTCCTCCTCCTCAATTCCACCACCTCCTCCTCTTCCTCCGCCACCTTCTCCTTCTCCTCCTCCTCCACCACCCACTCCTCCTCCTCCCACGCTTACTCCTCCTCCTCCTCCTCACCCTACTCTTTCTCCTCCTCCAACTATTCTTCCTCCTCCACTACTCCTCCACCTCATCCTCCTTCTCCTACACCTTCTCCTCCTCCTCCTCCTCTCCTCCTCCTCCACCTACTCCTCCTCCTCCTCCCCCACCTAATCCTCCTTCACCTCCTCATCCTCTCCTCCTCCTCCTCCACCTACTCCTCCTCCTCCTCCTCCTCTCCTCCTCCTCCTCCTCCTCCTCACCATACTCTTCCTCCTCCTCCAACTATTCCTCCTCCTCCTCCTCAATTCCACCACCTCCTCCTCTTCCTCCTCCACCTACTCCTCCTCCTCCTCCTCCTCCTCCTCCTCCTCCACCACCCACTCCTCCTCCTCCCACGCTTACTCCTCCTCCTCCTCCTCCTCACCCTACTCTTTCTCCTCCTCCAACTATTCCTCCTCCTCCACTATTCCTCCTCCTCCACTACTCCTCCACCTCATCCTCCTTCTCCTACACCTTCTCCTCCTCCTCCTCCTCCTCCTCTTCCTCCTCCACCTACTCCTCCTCCTCCCCCACCTAATCCTCCTTCACCTCCTCATCCTCTCCTCCTCCTCCTAACCCTACTCCTCCACCTACTCCTCCTCCTCCTCCTCCTCCTCCTCCTCCACCTACTCCTCCTGCATCTACTTCTCCTCCTCCTCCTAACCCTACTCCTCCACCTACTCCTCCTCCTTCCACACCACAGTGAAAATGCTGGGTGTTCATTGCATTGATTGACTTCACAAGAAAGTAACTAATAGTTTATAATAAAATAATTAGTCGAATGCAGTAAGTCGTAATATTAAGTAAGACCCTCTTACTATTCTCAAATTATTGAATAAAAGTAAGGCAAATACCTAAACAATGAAATATTCACGAATCCACTGAAATATTATTGATTCATGTAGTAAATTAAATTAGAAGTATTCAAATTATACATCTTGAAAGCGTATATATCATTGTCAATAATATACGCGTGTATAAAATATAAGTGTTAATTACGGAAGAACTGTGCGATTTAAAACTCAACTGATATGTTAAATGTATGAAGGAACTCTCTAGAAACATAATCCTGCGTTCAGAAATTCCAAAATACCATTGAATAATCACTTTTTTATAAAAATGGAATGAGTAGTTCTAATTGTGTCCAACATCTATGTAGGTTACACGGAATTTATTGTACTTTGATCGTTTGAAGACATGAAATTCGAAAAATCACAATAACTTTTTTAGTTGTTGACAGATTGACTTGAAAATTTATGGGAAGGACACTAATGTTAAGATAAATGTTCCTGTTTTTTTGTAGAATTTTTCCATGGCTCCTTTCCCCTCCAGATCCGAAAAACTGTTCGGGCGATTTGACTCCGTAAGACCGGTTTTGAATTTCCCGGCTCAAATAGTCTTTGGCGCGCTTTTAGTTGATTGGGTGATTATCGCTCGCAGAGGCTCTCTATTGGTCTATTTTAGATTATGTTTGTAACTCACAAGTATTTTTCAATGACTAATGTACATCATAATAAAAATTTCAATCTCTAAATAGGGTTTTTTCTTCTCTGGTATTTATTTGGTTATTTGTTTGAAACTCAAACTTTTTTAATATGCTCTTTTCTATTTTTTCGGAGGTTATCATTGAAGATTTTCACGATTGCTGATAAGATTTAAATTCTTAATTTCTAAGTTCTAAGGGCTACGTTGTCTTGGTGGAAGGTAAATAAGATTCTTGTCTGAGGGCGGCAAAATTGAGGGCGCCGCCGAAATATATATATACAATAAATATATTTTGTCATACAATATTAAAAATCTAATCTTTATATTTCCAATACAACAATATATCAATAAAATAAATTTGGGGAGATAATACTAAAGTTATAACTATTGTAATATTATATACTAGCAGGTAACCCGTGCTTCACAAGGGACTTTCTTCAAACTTGACGTAATGAAATCTAGAAGAATTCAAAATAGGCCTATAAGAATCCTCGGTTGATTAAGAATTTATATGCTGCATTTCAAGTAAATCAGTATGACCACCTTTCAATTAAAAAAAGAAGTTGGATTGAGAATGGCGGAAAAAATTTGGGTGTGACGGAAAACCTGTTTTTATCATTCGAAAAGGATCCCCAATCATAACTATCTTCTAATTTCCCTTTTAAGAGAAATCTTCTGCTGCTTCCATACAAACTGGAAGCATGACAAATAATTGAAAACTTGACAAACTGAAAACGTGATGTAATCAAATCTTGAAGAATTTAAAATTGGTCTATAACCACCCTCGGTTAAGCAAGAATCTATATGCAAAATTTCAAGTTAATCAGTCCAGTAGTTCTGACGTGATAATGCGTCAAACATAATTTTCCTATACTTTACACCTGTATACGTGTATAATCCAGTTCTTTCCTTCATTATAGTACAGAAGATAATAGATTGATGGATGATCATTGTTATTTTACGAAAAGATAGAATAAGTTGAGTAGTTTCCCTTTCAGAGGGAGTTTTGACAACCCACAAAACTCATTTTTCATTTGAAGATAGATATAACGAAAAGGTGCATATGACCTAATTTTTTTGCTCAGCTTGCCAAAATACCCCTCATTCCAATATTAAAATTTTCGACTGACTGTACAGTGAGTCAGTCATTCTATCAGGGCTCGAATAATTTTGAAATTTTAATTAAATGAAAATGGAAGAATATAATTTCTTTATGTAAATAACAACACCTTCATTCAAAGACATATTAACTGCATGCGTTTTCATATTTCCGTTACAGCATTGATGAAACTGTAGACGTTTATTTAGCACTTTGTCTCAAAAATTGTTCTAGCTGAAAAATTAATAATCCATGCCACGTGTAGGCCTAAACATTGCATTAGGAAAACGAAGATCAAAACTATTGAATGAAAAAGACTAAGAAATTGTCAAAAAACCACGGATTTATTGATAATTAGAAAGACCGGTTTCGGTTATTACACCATTGTCAATCTCTGATAAATTCTTTGAATCTCTTTGAAACTCTTTGTGAATCTATGTTTTTCAGGTAGAAAGCAATATAGAAACAGATGTTCATTTTTTAATTTCGACCATATGATTTGGTGATTTTTTAATGAAATCGAATGTACCATTAATGAAAAATTTAAACATTAATTCTGAAAAATCTAGAAGGAAAATTAAAATTTGGGCTTCCAGGTGCACGAGATTGATATTTTTAGAATCTATGTGCAAAATTTGGAGATCTAAATCATTCCCGTTTATTCAAGTTGTTTAGTCAACAACTTTGGCGATTGGCGAGCGATTGTTATTGTTAATAGCAGGTGCACACCGACGCGAATGCTCCGAAGTTTTGATGCGGTACTACGTGCGTATTAAATTCTGAGAACTTGCCGTGTTTAGTTAATAGTTTATATGCTGAACTCCTTCCAATAAAACAAATAAAAGCGCTGTGAATCCATTTGTTGAGACTAGACAAATCTTCACTAATTTCGAGCAAGATTTGGCTGAATTTAAAGCAATTCGTCGATACTTAAAAATTATAAATACTGATCAAGGCTTTGAAGATTCTGATCACAAAGGCTCTGAAATCTTGGAAATCATTAACAAAATATAAAGCTCTTTTATTTTGTTCTGTTGGAGGATGAATTTGAAAGTGTGAGGCACTAATCACAATGATAATTCTATTTGTCATTCATTTTAATAGGGATTTTTGGTTTCTGCTTGATTAAAGTCAAGAACTATAAAGCTGAATTCAATCTATCCCGTGCTTTAACAATAGCCTTGCAGAGCATAGGTTACCTGCTAGTATTATTTATATTTATGATTATTGATTATTTAGGTTTATTGATTATAATAGACTAGGCTATTGTATGTATGGTACAAAAAAAAATAATCCACTCAAAGACAAAAATTTAGATTAGATCATTAGATTATATTTATTATGTATACCAACACTGGTGAACAGTGCTTGGTGAATAAAATAACTACTGTAGCTTATATAATATTGTTTATTATTATTGTTTATTATTATTCGAGAAGAATCGCACAGATTCATAGAGAGAAGAATGAAAAGAATTCGATTAATGTAGGTATGATTGCAATTTCCAATAGGCTACAGTTTATCAATAAAGAAGTAATAATTCAATTTCAATTTCCAATTTATTAAAACACACAAAACAAAACAAAATTACCAAGAATTACAAAACAAATAAAATACAATAAAATGTTACAAATATAAAAAAACCGTGGGCTTTGTGGTTGGGTGTGTTGGAGAAGAGAAAAAAGAAAGGAAGATACCTAGCCAACTATGGTTTCCTATGTAATAGGCTGGCAAAGAAGAGAAGAGAGAAGTGATGAGGAAAAAAGGGAAGGGAGAAATGGGGGAAGGAAGAAAAAAAGAGGAATAGGTACGCAAAATGAAGGTAAGCAAGTCCACTGAAAAATGAAAAAAAATAATGAAAAAACAAAGCTGGAGCAAAAATCTTGAGTCTTATATAGGTATCTAAATGGAAGAGGAAATTACTGTATGTCCAGTTTTTTATATCCAGTTTAATTTTTTTGCTGATCTTATTGTCCATGAGAGAGTGATTTGGAATAAGGTTTATTATTTTAGTACCTATGTGAATTAACTGCCTCCTTATACATTCAATATTAGTGTTATAGGTTACATATTTGTTAGCAGTGGCCCTTAGATTATAAAAAATTAGTATAGAGTTCAATGTGAGAGGAAAATCTGATCTATATTTTATTAAGTACTCAATTACGGTTTTTATGTATAATTGACGTATAGACATGACCTCAAAATCACTAAAAACCATATCCGTTGGATAGAACCTGGGTTTGCTTATTATACTTTTAATTATCAGTTTTTGTGCTAAAAATAATTCAGCAATATGACAGTTGAAACAGCCTCCCCAAACAACTATGCCATAGGTACTGCAGAATTGACTTGACTAGAGCATGATATGATCATTTTCAGGTGGTTCTTATTAAGAATTCTGTTAACTTGGTAAAATTTAAAAGATAAATATCTCTTTTTTCTACATATATGTATTTAATATGAACATCCCATTTAAGGTTTTCATCAATTATGATTCCCAAGTACTTAGTATTAGTGACTTTTTTAATGGTGGGACAATCACAATTACCCAAATTTAAATTGCACTGAGAATGGAGTCTCAAATCTTGATTCTCGTTGGGCTGCCCTACTCTATTTGCAGAGAAAGTTATGTAATAAGTTTTTTCAATATTTAACATAAGGTATTCTTATCTATCCACTTCTTAATTAAAAGCATATTATGTTCAGCTATAGTATGAACTTCATTTCATGAATTACCGTGAAAAATAGCTGCAGTATTATCTACAAAGGATAGTTACACTAGATTGATCATTTATGGTTAGGGACTGGGTTCTATTACTCAGATAGCTTTTGAACAATTTAAGCGAGACTCCTCTGAAACCGTTATACACTTCGATAGTCATTATTCAATAACATTCCTAATTAGCCAGATATAATCGATTGTGAGTATTCAGCTCTTGTTGTTCTATAATGAAATTATTCATTTTAAACTGTCTGTATTGCTTGAATGAGATTAAGGCATGCTGTCAAGCGAATTATCACTAATTACTCTTTTTGCAATGATAGATAGTAATTGAGAGTAGTTGAACAAGATTGTGAGAGAGAAGTACTGTATTGACGTGTGGGCTTATGTGAGATAGAGGGAAAGTATAGGATTGAGAGAAAAAGACTTCAGGTACGCGCGCGCGCGATATGTATGAGAGAGAATGAATGAGAGTGAATGTTTTAGCCTGGTGTAGACAGAGAAAGATCCCCCTCCCAGTGCAGTGATCGTTTAATGCGAGCAGAGGGAGTGGAGTTGTGGGTTGATGGACAGCTAGCTGGTCCTTATCTAGTTCCAACAGAGTTGATGCAAAACCGGCTGAATGAATTTGTAATCTATGATGGTAAAATTGGCAACGTTGCTGGCTGCCATAAGTCACCAGTTGTTGCCACTTGTTGGTCATCATGGGGAAACATACAAAAATATACACGGCTGCCATAAATTTGGGAAGTTGACGGCTGCCATTATTATAGGACAATTTTGCAATGTTAGCAAACTTTTTGTTTATTGATATTATGACAATAAAAAGTAGATCTCGGACCTAAATTCGATGTTTTAAGACATTATACACCATAAAAACGACATATACTCCACTCCTAAGAGTGGCTGCCACACGTATGCTTTACAGGCGGCTGCCACTTGAATAGGAAGATGTATATATATATATATATATATATAAGCCGGTTTTGCATCAACTCTGTTGGAACTAGATAAGGACCAGCCGTCCATCACCCCACAACTCCGCTCCCTCTGCTCGCATTAAACCATCACTGCACTGGGAGGGGGATCTTTCTTTGTCTACACCAGGCTAAAACATTCACTCTCATTCATTCTCTCTCATACATATCACGCGCGCGCGTACCTGAAGCTCTGTCAAAGTCTTTTCCTCTCAATCCTATACTTTCCCTCTATCTCAAATAAGCCCACACGTCAATACAGTACTTCTCTCTCACAATCTTGTTCAACTACTCTCACTTACTATCTATCATTGCAAAAAAGTAATTAGTGATAATTTGCTTGACAGCATGCCTTAATCTCATTCAAGCAATACAGACAGTTTAAAATGAATAATTTCATTATAGAACAACAAGAGCTGAATACTCACAATCGATTATATCTGGCTAATTAGGAATGTTATTGAATAATGACTATCGAAGTGTATAACGGTTTGAGAGGAGTCTCGCTTAAAATTGTTCAAAAGCTATCTGAGTAATAGAACCCAGTCCCTAACCATAAATGATCAATCTAGTGTAACTATCATTTGCAGATGATACTGCAGCTATTTTTCACGGTAATTCATGAAATGAAGTTCATACTATAGCTGAACATAATATGCTTTTAATTAAGAAGTGGTTAGATAAGAATACCTTATGTTTAAATAGACTATTGAAAAAACTTATTACATAACTTTCTCTGCAAATAGAGTAGGGCAGCCCAACGAGAATCAAGATTTGAGACTCCATTCTCAGTGCAATTCTGTACCTGAGAAGACAAGGATGTTAACTCCATTTCATTAATTTTCCAGGAGAGCAGAAACAAAAATAAAATCGACTTTGAAACAATGTAAGAAAACAACCATATGGGCTAGAAACGTGAAACTCGGACTCAGCATAGCTTCCTTTCTAAAGTTTTTTATCATTTAACAATATTTCATGAAGCCTGGATGATTTGGCATGTGGTGGACTTAACACTATTTACCTCTGATATTTTTTCTCCCTCTGCATTAACTTAAGGAATGGAGTTAACATCGGTCCAAATCCACAAAACAACAATTAGTTCATTTTAAAGTATATTTATCAAATGGAACAGGAAAAAATTCCTTGGTCATTTGACACAAGCACTTTTTAAAGAAATGAGATAATTTCACATCCTGATGTGAGGTCTACACTTTGGTAAAACCACAGTAGAGGGAATCTGAGAGCGCAAGGCCACTTTTTTGCTCGAAATAGCCTCCTTCCTCTCCCCCCCTCACCATCCCCTGTTCTAAAAATAGATTTCCCCTCCCCCTCGCCAATCCCCTGTTCTAAAAATAGATTTCCCCCTCCCTCTTGCACAGTGAGGACGAGGGGGGCTCTGTTCTAAAAATAGATTTACCCTTCCCCTGCTCCAGTGGTGATGAGGGGGATGAAGAAGGAGAAAGAGATATCTCTCTCTCACTCTCTCTCAAAATAGATTTACCCTACCCCTTGCCGAGTGGTGATGAGGGGGATGAAGAAGGAGAGATATATCTCTCTCTCTCTCTCAAAATAGAATTTCCCTTCCCCTTGCCCAGTGGTGATGAGGGGGATGAAGAAGGAGAGATATATCTCTCTCACTCTCTCTCAAAATAGATTCACCCTTCCCCTTCACCAGTATAGATGATGGGGATGAAGAGAGTGAGGGAAAAAATAATTTCCCTTTGAGGGGAAAAATTCCCTCTCTACATCTATACTGACAGATTAAAGTGAATTGAGAAATTCTCTCTCTCTCTACATCTAATGCCATACTGACAGATTAAAGTGAATTGAGAAATTCCCTATCACTCTACATCTATACTGGCAGATTGAAGTGAATTGAGAAATTCCCTATCTCTCTCTACATCTAATGCTACTCTCTCTCTCTCTCTCTCTCTCTCTCTCTCTCTCTCTCTCTCTCTCTCTACATCTAATGCTATACTGACAGATTAAAGTGAATTGAGAAATTCCCTCTCTCTACATCTATTGCTATACTGTCAGATTTAAGTGAATTGAGAAATTCCCTATCTCTCTCTACATCTACATCTATTGCTATACTGACAGATTAAATTGAATTGAGAAATTCCCTATCACTCCACATCTAATGCTATACTGACAGATTAAAGTGAATCCTTATCTCTACAATAATCTAAGTTCTATAATATCCATATTATGCTTGGTTTCCAACTGACAGTCAAGAGTTCAATCAAACTGTTTATGAATGTGTAAAAAATTGAGCTCTTTTGCTGTACAAACATCCCAGTCGTTATTGTTACAGTGTTTTCTCCGACAATATGTAAGTATAATTGGAATGAGCTAGCATATCTAAAAATACTTACATATTCTCAGACCTATTTCACTCGGGGGCGGGCTATCTTAATACTCAAGGCCTATAGTTACCATGAAACTGTCTTAAGAAGATACGATTCCCGCTTGCATTCAATTCCCATGAACGAGAATTAAAACTTCTGATGTTATCCTCATTCAAAACCACTGAGTATTCTTTCGGCAACTTAATAGTGTGTTTAAAGTCAGCTTCACTATCAATATCAATAATTTTAAGGTGAATTTCGCCATTATCGGCAAATTTTACCTTCGTTACTACGAACCAATCATAAGGATAAAATTCAAAACCCCAATCGGCTAGTGGATTTGCTTCTACAAAGAACTCATTGAAACTTCTCCAATCAAAATAGTTAGACATCATGTTGTGAACTTGTCGGTTCGGCTGTTTAGACTGAAGTGATGCGTGCGCGAGCGCGTGCGCGTGCTACACTCTCCCTTGTTGAATGTTTCTCCAGAGAAATGACACGTGTGCTACGCTGCTCTCTGTGAGGTGAATGTTTCCCCTTCCCAAATTCTATAGATAAGAGTGAGTTCATATAACTCCTGCATTGAAAAAACCGTTACATTCAATCATAGACACATGAAAAAAATGTATAGACTGATTTATCATCTTGGAGCGGCATGTGTTAGCAAGAAAACCGTTAAAGTTCACTCTGCTTCAAATTTCTCTCTCTCTCATATGCCAAGTGTTATCCTTTCACAAGATTTTATGTTTTCGGAGACAATACAAACCCTTTGTACTGGGCTAGACCCATTTTGGTAGTGATAATTTCGGCAACCTGATTTTCTGAAAGGTTATGTTGCTTAGCTTCTATCCAATTCATATTAAAGCTGACGCGTGCATATCCGCTCACAAAATCGCAAGCTATCTTATGGATGAATAAATTAAGATAATCTATGAATGCAGCCAAACATTGCAGTCTGATAACAGAGCCCTCTTCCGAATTTTTAATTGCCTCAGCTATTTCGTCACAAATGCTTTTCACAGCGACTTCCATCTCGTTTTTCTTAATAAAATCTCCTATATCATTTTTAGTTGCATACTTTTCTGCAATTTGATTAATCAGAATAGCAATAGCATCTTTTGTAATGAATTGTTCAATACCGTCCATAATATTAGCTTTTATTGCACTCACCATTTCAGATAATCGTTTTTCAAACTCTCCCTTTGTTAATGAAGAACTAGTCAATTTCTGCAAAGTAGATTCTAAATATTGCTTATCAATTGACGATGGGTGTGTTTCATTTACTTTAGTAAAAATTTCTGTACTAAGCTGTTTTAATTTAGTATTGAGGTAGTTTCTGTCCAACACCTCCAAATTCTTAATTTTATCTGATATGGCTTTTAATTTCTCATCTAAATAACCTTTATCAACTTTATCGCTGTTAATACTGTCCAACTGGGATGAAAAGCTGTCTGTTAAAGTTTTCACTTCTCCTAGAGCAGATTCTAAAGTTAGAGTTCTCTCTGCAATAGCTTTATCAATATTGGCACTAAAATTTTGTAATGAACTTAGAATATGTTATCTTTCAATTATGCTCACACCAATATTCTTAGTATTTTCCTAAACAAGTTTGGTTATTTGTGAATATAAATAAAATTTCACAGCTTCGCTGATTCCTTGTTGATTTATCGATTCAATTATTTTCTGTGTTATCGAGTCAATATTGCACATAAGATTAGCGCTACTAGGTGTATCGATCCGACCGAATCGATGCATAGTCATTGTAACACTAAACAATTAGTTTTGCTTCTTTTAGCTCTTCAATTATAGACGCAATCTCAACATCATGTCCAGTGTTGCCAGAAGCTTTTGAGGAATAGAGTAAATTTAATCTTCCCACTAATTCATCAAAATTATCAAAGTATTGATAAATTCTATCATGAGAATTCTAATCATTATTTTAATAATGATTATAATCATTATTTTTTGCAAATTTCAATAAACCCCACCCCTTCTTTTTACTAATTTTTTTACTGAGAAATAACTTCTGAATCATTTGCGATTTAATTCCCTGATTCCGTTTAACATACCCTCTTCGATCTAAATGTATGCCTGTAAGTGTTAAGATTTTTTTATACTTATCCAGATCTCTCTGATTATAAAGATTCAAATTCGGTCTTGAACTGAATAATAACTCAAGTAGACCATGTGTTAAACAAAATCTCTCATTATAAATATCTATATAACCGTTATCGAATATTACTTGCTGATTTCCAATATAATACACATCATCTTCAGAATTGTATGAAATTCCATAACTAATTGAATTATTCAATTTTTCCGCATGAAACGTTTTTAGGTATTGTGACAGCAGCTCATCGTTTTTACTAGAACCAAGTAAACTGTTTTCAAATTTAGTTTAGCTTGAAAGATTGCCTGTTGAACTCCCATAGCTTTTATCATAACTCGACTCCTCATCATCAATCTCCATACTCTCTTCTTCCTCTTTTACTTCTTCCTTTTTTGGTTTTACACCATGATTAGAGTGGAAACTAGATTTGTTTTTTCCCAGTTCAATTATGGGCTCTATCAATGGTGAGAGCGTTTTCCTATTATATTCCTCCGATCGTTTTTCAAAATTAAGTATGCTTTTATGCTTGTCGCTGATTACTTTTCTCAATTTCTTAATCTTATCGATTAAACAAACATTCTTTCTATACAGTTTTCTGCTGCGTGTTTTAGACAACATGACTGTACAAAGAATTAATCTCTACTGAACGGTAAGAAACGTATCGAGCGAATCTCGGTACTTGCCGCTATTAATTCCACACTTGGTCATAATAGTTACAAAATTATGAGGTTTACAATTCCAAACTTTATGACAAAGTTTACTGAAATCTTTATAAGAAATATCTCCTCCAACATGATCTCTGTGAATTAATTTGAGACTCAATAAATCTATCTTGAAGATTATAATCATATTTGCATTGTCCCTAGTGAAATATTTCTGTGTAGCTCCATAACTCTGAATTAAATATGCCGTGTCAATATTACGATGTCGGCCCATAGTAAAATATTCTCTTATTTGAGGTACATGATTAAGTTGTAAATCATCAAATATAACTAAAGAATATTCTTTTATTTTGTTTGGATGTGGTATAGATTCAGAATTGTTGTTTATATGAAATTCAATATCCTTCATTTTTGAAAAGACTTTTCTCAAAAACAAGTACTTATCTTGATACTCGCTCTTTGTATGCAAGTATATAGTTTTAAATCTCAACCCATTCTTTGAAAAAATTGAATTAAATAGCAAATTGGTCTTACCACAGCCTGAAGAGCCTATTATAAGGATCCTTGCATTATGAGGTAACAACTTACCATTTTTACACCATGTTGGGATTTCTTTCTGTCTTATAATATTGTCGAAATTCACTATCGGGATATTACTCATGTTAGACACGTGTACAGCATGTGATCTGATAAGGAACTAATCATTTTTCGTAAGTTTTCAAGGAGGAGGCTGTGTGCCACCCACCACATGGGTGCCTGAGTGTGTATGGCTTATGAGTAGAGGATAATTGTGGGGATAGACGGACTTTTTTGCTCGAGATCCCCCTCCCCCCTCTCCCCCCTCGTCCATCCCTCCTCCCCTTCCCCCCCGCCTGTAGGGCGGGGGGTGTTCTAAAAATAGATTTCCCCTTCCCCCTGTCCAGTGGAGGTGAGGGGGAGAGAGTGAGAGGGAGATATATCTTTCTCTCTCTTTCTAAATCCCCTTCCCCCTGTCCAGTGGTGGTGAGGGGGAGAGAGAGAGAGGGAGATATATCTTTCTCTCTCTTTCTAAAAATAGATTTCCCCTTCCCCCTGTCCAGTGGTGGTGAGGGGGATAGAGAGAGAGGGAGATATATCTCTCTCCCTCTCTCCAGGTGAGGGAAAAAAAAAATTTCCCTTTTAGGAGGAAAAATTCCCTCTGTCTACTGTCAAATTGAAGTGAATTCATATTTCTACATTTCAGTCTTAATTCAGTCAAAATTTCAGTCTTACATGATCTTCTAAAGTTATGTAGGGCATGCGCCATTGCAGTTTTGTAATTTTCACACTAACGTTTGTTCCGCTTTGAGACTCAACACAATTTAGATCTGTTGGTGACCTCAATAAGACGAGTTCCTGTTTCAAATTTAAAATTATTCTTTGAAAATCTTCAAAAAACGGGAGGATTAATTTCAGCGGAACACAGAAAGTGAATGTATTATCCGTTAGCTCATATCCTGCTCTGTCAAAACCAGCCAAGTGATATGTGTTTTTATCGAGAGTATTTTTCACCAATATAGCTTTAATTGTGGATGTTAATCCAATCAATCTTGATTTAGAAATTTGCTGACCTGCTAATTCATATCGTATTTCGTCAAAAAGGTTACCGATTACGTTACTGCTTAATTTATAGCCTGCTGCAACTGGTGTATCGGCTGGGTCTTTTCCCGGTTTTGTACAGTTAACTGTTCCCTCAATCAATATGAATGATTTACAAGGTAAAGAATAGACATCTAAAGAATTTATGCCAATACGTGCCTCGTCAGAGTTTTTTATTTCCTGTCCCGAATAAACTGTATGAGTGTGAAATTGGAATTTAGTAATATCATTATAAAACTGAAGGTCTGTCTCCACATCCAGTATTTCACTAATTGCCGCCGCTCCCCCGCCTAACATGTCGCCAATCGACTATAAAACCCAACTTTTCTAATATTCTCGCGCTTTTAGCCGACAAAGCACGTTTGTTTTTAGGTGTTGTCGCTATCGCGTTCCTTTCTCTAATGACTTGATTGGTCTTATTCGAACGTGGGTTGAAAATAAGATAACCCATTACTTTTCACGTATGTGCAACCTAATTGTAATTGTATCTCCACGGAAATCAATAAACGATCCGTTCTGGTCCGTTACCTTTACATTAATAGTTTGAATTCGATGCGTATTCAAAGGTACATAAATAATCGGTGATGGTACTTCGTTTATTAAATATCCGCTAGGAACCTTTGGTAAAAATTCGTAGATTACATGTTTTTGTTTTCCCTCAGAGTAACTGCCGCAAGCTAAATTACACTCAACAAGAATACTGTCAACGCTTGTTATGTTAACCAAATGTTTGGAATAATGCCATTTATTTGGCTGCAAAACAACATTATCAAAACCAAGTATCTTAGCAATCGAATCAGAACGTGTTAAATCAATGGCTTTATCAGAATGAATTTCAATCTTCATAGTATTTACGTTTGCACGTATAATAAGTTTATTCTTCTTGTCATCAATATTCAATTTATTCTTTAAAGATTTTATAATATCCTCAACTTCATATGCACCAGTATCCAACTCGATTAATCTATCACCATATTTGAAGCTGGAATTTGTTCCTTTGTTAATGTTTGCAATACTATTGTAACTGGAAAAATTAATCAATCCAATTTCCCATTCACGATTTTTATCCAATTCTATAACTTCTTGTAAATGTTCATAGAGATCACTTGTGTTAGATCGTAATGTAATAACCACCATCTTGTGT
Organism: Nilaparvata lugens; assembly: GCF_014356525.2. Taxonomy (NCBI): domain Eukaryota; kingdom Metazoa; phylum Arthropoda; class Insecta; order Hemiptera; family Delphacidae; genus Nilaparvata; species Nilaparvata lugens. The sequence continues at coordinate 28,872 of NW_024090518.1, forward strand.
GTTCACCACAATCACTTAATTACAACTGATTTGCAAGAAACAATAATGTAAGATGACCACAAAAATCGCTATTTAATGGTTGCATATGCTCTACATTATAAAATATATTTACTCCATTTTCTTTTTTCCAATATTTGTCCAATTCGTATGGAGGTTGTAAATTTCCAATTGGATCAAAATACCAAACATTAGAACCAATTTTCTTATATGCTACCCAGTGTGTACCATCCTCGCTTTCCCTTGCTAAATTCACAATGGCATTTTCGTTTTTTAGAATTTTTTTGGGTAATGCATCTAGCATATATATACCTCTTAACCGAATCTGTAATAATTTCGACCAATCAATCAAATCATAATTACTCAATTCTCCTTCAATATTCATGTCTTCTTCTTCTTCTTCTTCTTCCTACTCTTCTTCGCTGTTGTTCTACGTTTCTTAACTTGAGGGAATAAACTCACTCCATATGATGCTGGCGGGGGTGGGGGTAGAAGTCTACCACCACTTTTAGGAAAAGGCTTCAAAAAATATCCTTTTCCTGCAATATGCTTTTTCAACTGAGCTATAGCTTTGCGTCTAATATCGTTACTATAACTTCTCCTCTCCCCCTTCTTCTTCTTCTTCTTTCTCAAAGTCCCACCAAATGCCGCTTTAGCTTTCATAACGTTTGTAACAAGATAGCTAAGTGCTTTCTCGGCAAGGGGTGTTTGAGGATTTTTGAAAATGTCCCATGCAGCGTTCGCTAGAGCCCTGTCAGCTACCGCTCGAGTTTTATTATCACTATTTTGAGTATAGGCTATATCGTGGGCCTTGCAAGCTTTATCTAACGAATTTATGCCTTGATCACCTCTCTTTAACCTTTCATTAACCTTGGTCCCCGGGCCACACCACTCGTATCCGGGAATATGATATTCTTCTCCAAGGTTATCAATTACCTTATTTAGAATAGTTGATGTTACATTACCTGCCAAACCTTTAAAAACTCTCGCCGCTGAACTCAAGATTCCTTTACCCCGTTTCCTCGAACTCTGCTTTTTTCTCAAACTCTGCTTTTTTCTCCTACATACCATTTTTCATTACCTTTCAACTCAATGGTTGAACATTAACTGAGGTTAATTAATTAATCAATACATCAACTTGATTTGGTTTAATGTTCAACCAATGAGTTGGAAGTGAATTCATATTTCTACATCTAATGCTATACTCTCAGATTGAAGTGATACATTGCTTGAATGATAAGAATATTATTTCAAATCTGAAAAGGTGAATGTGATTTGAAAAGGGAAGAAATGATGCTGGGCCACCCACATCTGTGGGAGCACGAGAAGGAGGGGCCGAGAAGCTGGCAGCGCTTGCCTGCACAGCTGTCTGCCTCTAGCGGTAACTCTACTGAGCATGCTCACAACAAACTATAAAAGACCTGCTCACCTTATTTAAATTATCATTCACAACAGAGCAGCTGAACCATTTCTTCTGTGTGATATTCATTACAAACTTATCAAGATCGTCAACAACAACAGGTAAGAATTGAAAACAATTTTTTATCAAATGTACACTTATTTTATTGAACTAGTCACATACATATATATATACAATTCGTTACACACAAGTGTCCAAATTGTATACAGATATAAAAATTGTTATGCTTTAACAATTTTTATATCTGTCCAATTTGGGCACTTATGCGTAACTACCAAAACATAATTTTTACATGATACATTAAATTCACGAATTTTTGCTGCATCAATGCAGGAAGCAAATCTTTGAGGTAGATACACCTCACATTTGCTTCCTGCATTGATGATTTTCAAAATTATCCGGCGTCCATGCTGGTTAGTGTGCTCCCTCGCGCTCACGATTCGGTAGGGCTGGTCCTCCTCCAACTCGCGTAAGGGGACCCACGGCTTGCTCACCGGTTTGTTGATAAGTTCAACAAACCCCATTTCAGCCTCCTTTATCAGGGGGACGAGGGAGGAGTCCTCCTGCTCCAGCATACGTTTCTGTTGAAAAATATTTGATTAGTGTCTTATTTGTTTCAGATCTCTACATCAGATTATCATCGAATTCTCTGCATAAAGTGAGTAATATCAGTTATTGAAATATCATTGTTGCATGATTGAATACTTTAAATAATATCTAAGCAGTTCAAATAATATTTCCTTAGCATCAATTCAGTTCGTAATTTCCTTTACATTCCAAGCACTTCAAATAATATTTATGCATGATTGAATACTTTAAATAATATCTAAGCAGTTCAAATAATATTTCCTTAGCATCAATTCAGTTCGTAATTTCCTTTACATTCCAAGCACTTCAAATAATATTTATGCATGATTGAATACTTTAAATAATATCTAAGCAGTTCAAATAATATTTCCTTAGCATCAATTCAGTTCGTAATTTCCTTTACATTCCAAGCACTTCAAATAATATTTATGCATGATTGAATACTTTAAATAATATCTAAGCAGTTCAAATAATATTTCTTAGCATCAATTCAGTTCGTAATTCCTTTACATTCCAAGCACTTCAAATAATATTTATGCATGATTGAATACTTTAAATAATATCTAAGCAGTTCAAATAATATTTCCTTAGCATCAATTCAGTTCGTAATTTCCTTTACATTCCAAGCACTTCAAATAATATTTATGCATGATTGAATACTTTAAATAATATCTAAGCAGTTCAAATAATATTCCTTAGCATCAATCAGTTCGTAATTTCCTTTACATCCAAGCACTTCAAATAATATTTATGTATGATTGAATACTTTTAACAATATCTAAGCAGTTCAAATAATATTCATATCAAATAATCAAAGACTCGTATGTGCACAGATTTTTTATCAATCACAGAAAAAAATCTGTGCATACACAAGTTAATAATAATAATAATAATATTTGTTGAAACTAACCTTTGATTGAGGGAGCACGCTATCCTCTTCACCGCTCACTTCGCCCTCCTCAAACTCGAGTTTCCTCTTCGCTTGTCTCTCCCTAATATTGTTGGACAGCGTCGTCAACACAGCACGGCGCGGAGCCCACGTAGCTGGCGGACGCAGGCGTTGGACGGGGCTGTCTCCAATCACCATCTCGCCCCCTGGCGATGTCGAACGGTGTGGTGCAGTGGAGGCAGGAGCTGAGGCGGCCGCAGCTGAAGAGCTGGCGCAGCTCTCGGCAGCTTTGCGCTGCCAGTAGTTCAGGACGTGCTGCGGAGGCGGGCTGTCTGGGAGGATGAACGAGGGCGAACTCATCTCGTATGCTTAGTCTCTGCTGTCTCTGATGTAAATGGTAATTTTCCTCTCATCGCACGTGTTTATATAGCATTCGTTTCTCTCTCTGTTCCAGACACGTGCGAGCGAGAGCGTGGCACAAGGCGAAAAAAAATTCGAATTTCTCCCCTAACAACAACACGTGCTCTCAGATCGTTATCAGATTGTAAGTATGCCACACACGATCATTTTTCGAAAAGCATCCATGTGTTAGAAGAGGAAAAAAAAATCTCGTCTGGAACTTAGCATGAGACATTGCTAGAAATCTCCAATAAAACCCATGATTCTAATTTCGTTAATCAATGTTAGATCCTTCAACATCAAAGTAAGAGCATCTCATTTTTCAAACATGAATCTTGTCAGCGTTTTCTATCATCAATATGACATTTTAATATTTTAACTGTAGCAAAGTTGTTGCATTTCATTTATTTACAATATTGTACACATACTTGATTTTGAACTTTCTTTGTCAATCCTGTTCTAAACCTGTCTCATCTGCAGAATCTCGAAAAAAATTCCAGATAACTTGATTTAATTGTTCTTCTGTTAAATGAGCATTGTTTTCTATTATAACTTTTTTAATTTTATCGATAGAGTCTTTAAGATGCCCACACGGGCATCTCCACGAATCGGGGAAGTCACCATCGCCCCAGAATTTATCATATGATGATCCGTATAAATCGCAAACAAGAATATGATTATAGTTATCACTATGCCAAACTCCTAATTTTTCATACTCTCTCACAAAAGTTAAATATTGTAGATTTGTCCATCCTTTTTCCGCTAACTGTGCCAATATATCTAGGTGCGTGTCCAAGAGTTCACTTAATTTATATTGATATCTCATTTTTTCTAAAGGAACAGAATGGTATTCACTTAATCGATTAAAATGTCTATCTATAATGAATTGAACGCTCGAATCTGAAGACTTGTTCTCCACATTATCCATCTCAGTACACTAGCTTGATGTTGTATCAGCAAAGAGAAGATCGCAACTAAGAGAGTACCTTGCTCCAGCTTATTATTATTATTATGAAAAGCACACTCTACCGATAATTTATTGTACTTTATAACACTCTATTTCTAATAAATATTTCACATTATAAGGGAAATAGCATTTCTCGATTCAGTTATTAAATATTTCATTGTTTTTCACAGCATTTTCTCACCTCTCAACTCGAGTTCCGAACCTCATAACCAGTTGAGCTCTCGTCAAGACAACACAGCTGAGAGGAATCATAGGGTGGTCACCTGAGAGGAATCAATCATAGCATAATCATCTACACCCGTAGCCCGCTATCTACACCTCTAGCCTGCTATCTACACTCGAGGAGATTCACGCAACATCAAGCACTACATGTAAGTACATTTTTACTTTGATTTTATCCTCTGAGGAGGAAAATAGTCCTCCGATGACTATTTTTCTCCTCCGAGGACAGGTTTTCTCCTCCGAGGACAGGTTTTCTCCTCGGAGGAGAAAAAACCTTCTACAATATACTGCATGCACGCGATTTATCTTTAGAATATGCTATATCCGGAACATCCAAGCCCCGCTCTTCTTTCTCACACTCATCGTATAAACAAAACGGTAAATGAATTACTTTTTCAGTTGGTTCACCGATAATATATTTACAATAGACACATTGCAGATATAATGGATTTTTATGTAGGAAATAACCATTTCTCGCAAAATACTCTGCTTTATCGCGTAATGATTTACAAAAGTCACAATGTAGATGGTGTGGAGGCAGTTTTTCAAAGTACTCTTCTTGGACGGATGAATCTTCTACACAATTAAAAGTTGAATATCTTTCTTCATATAATCGTAGAATATTATTATCGTAATTCTCCTCTTCAATTGTTATATTATCTTTCCTTCTACAGTTTGGACTGTACCTTGCATGTTCTATTGCTGGTATGTCACTTTCTTCCCATTTTCCCAAATAAATTGAACAAAATACACATCGCACAATGTCTGGTGGAGATGAGAATATAAATCCCTCTTTCGCCATGTTTTCCGCGGACAAATGCGGAGAAGATTTCAACCATCTTTTATCAAAAGATAATAATCTTAATCTTTCATGCAACATTATGTGATCTTGAGATATCATTTTCACACACCCTTCTTCTACCAATGACAATTCACAACTAAACATGTTGTTGTACTCTATCTCATCCTGTTCGTTTTGTTTTTTTTTTTTTTCAGAATCATGCCGAGGGAACGCAGACTTCGTGGTATCAATTCCGCAGCAGTCCGTCATCGCATCAGCCTCGATGAGGAGGAGGATATCGACATCAGCAGTGTGCTCGAGAGCTCGAAACGTCGAGTTTTCGATATAATTAGGGAACATGCCGCACGCTATGATGGCAATGTTAAATGGTTCATCGTCCTCAATGTTTTGCTGTATAAATTAGTGGTGATGGATGACAAGCAGGTTGGTGACTCTGTCTCATCTCTAATAAATCTACATAGTTACTCCAACATAGCACTAAATGTGCTTGAGAACTATGAAGAGTTTAATGAGCATTTCATGTTAGCCGTGAGAAAAATACTCTCATCTTTTGAAAATTTTGTAAGATATGGGAGTGGATGGGTGCTAAAGAAAATTGAATCACTGGATGTGAACGTGATTAAATTTAATCCTATATACACATCCAGTTTCATTCAGACACCCCAGTTTTTGAAAAACAAAAAATGTATTATAAATGTGAAAAATCTCTCTGACGAAAAATGCTTTTTATGGTCAGTACTCGCGTATTTCCATCAGAAGCCAAGGAACTCGAACTTAAGTGTAAAGTATTTGAGCAAGTTTGCTCACACACTTAATACGCGAGGTGTAAATTTCCCGGTGACGACACGCGATATTAAGAAATTTGAAATACTCAATCCGGACATTGCAATTCACGTCATCGCATACGACAACAAAAAGTTTTTCCCCTTCCGTACAAGCATTTTCCGCACGCGTAAACACCAAATTAATCTTTTAATGCTAAAAGGCGATGCAGGAAAAACTCATTTCTGTTTAGTAAATACCGCGAACGGGAAAAACGGGCTATCTCGTCTTCTCTCTCACCTTTCAAAACACAAGGGTCAAGTACATGTTTGTAATTTCTGTTTTCACCGGTTCACATCAGACAAAACTCGAAATGTAGACGGTAAAGCAAATTTGTTGAAACATGTGGAACTTTGTTCCAAGTTTGAATCTCAGCGCGTTTCATATCCTAAACGCGGAGAGACAATAAATTCAAGAAACTAGGCGCGACGTTGAAGAAAAAGTACACCATTTACGCGGATTTAGAAACATACGTTGTTAATATCGATAATGATGATGATGATGATTCCGATTCTGATGAAATTACTCGTAGTTACACAAAGAAAACGGCGCGACATATTCCCTGCGGGTATTGTTTCGTTGTTATCGATGTTAACGGCGAAATCGCTCACGGACCTGTACTCCATAGATCGAGTAGTTTAGACGAAAAAATCATGGAGAAATTTCTTCAGGAAATTACAGATCTCGGTGACATTTTGTATGAGGATATGAAACGAGAAATTCCGATGCAA
>NW_024090519.1:0-30125 GCF_014356525.2 Nilaparvata lugens
ACACACACACACAAACACACTCACACACACACACATACGACCAATACCCAAAACCCTTTTTTCGGACTCAGGGACCTTGAACGTATAGAAATTTGGAAATTGGTTTACCTTAATTTTTTTCGGAAAGCAATACTCTCCTTACCTATGGTAATAGGGCAGGAAAGTAAAAGTTAAGATTATAAAACATATGCTGCTGTTTCAACAGAGATAGCTAAGTTAGCGGACTCAACCTGCGCTATCTGCTATCTCGTCTATTAATTGTTTTCTAACGTACCACCATAGCATTGAGTTAACACAGACTTAGCAAATAGCTGGAGATAGCGAATAGCTCGATTAGCCATCTAACTCCAACATTGTGGATAACCTATTTTAGAAGAAACTAGTCAATATAGAGAATCCAAAAATGTTTTGGCGAACTATTAACGAACTTGCGGGCAGGAATAATATTAAACAAAATTCCACATTAATAAATTTTTACCATCTGTAACTACTATAACTCCTACTGTTTGCAGAGATGTAGCAGACAATTTAAATGATTTTTTCGTTTGTCGGAAAGAATTTTGCCGGCTCATTGACTCGGGCGATGCTTTGTTGGTTATGACTGGGACTTTGGGTTGTTCGCTAGGTTCACCACCACACGGAGTCAGAACTTGAAGTTATTGTGCACGTCATGCCTTGCGAGGTGGGTCTGCCCCGGGTATTGATGGTTTTTTGGCCTCCTGTTGAAATAAAACCTATTATTCTTATTGAATAATTTGTTCACCTTATTATCTAGCTTGGAGACTGGAGTTTTTTTCTGATATGAGAATGGAATAGAATTTATTTGTAATCAGGGCCATGCCCTATATACAAAGAGTTTGAGTACATAGTATTCGTTTGACACAAAAAAAAACATATTGGTTTACACATATAATTAGGCTATATATATTTCGAAATGAGTCCCAGTGTCGGGTTAGCCTGTGGACTTGAAATTATGACCTAATTCTAACAGCTTCTACACAAAAATTATATAAATTATTCATTTTTACAACAGTTAAATTTGACAAAAGACCATAACTTTATTTGAATCCATTACAATATTTCTAATAAGTTTGCCAATGTAACGTTTCCTTGCGTCAGTATACATGGGGCTATCCTTAAGAAATATTGTACCGTTTCGTCGGTTCTAAGATAACAGATTGGACAGAGCTCCCTGCAGTTAATCCAAGTACCATTCCCCTCAAGAAACAAGTAAAAGCATGTGTTACTGGCTAGTCTCAGTTGGGAACACAGCGGATTTTTGAAAAAGCCAACTTGAAATTCAGTTGTTCACCTATTAGAAAATTTGGGGCTGAAATTTGTACCTGGGTAATGAATGAGAATCAAGGGCCCTGCTAACATCTAAATTGAATAAGTTCTAGCTATGCTTATCTACCAAAAAAGTATAAAATGTTTTTAGAGTATTCAGTTCTATCCCGTGATCGTTCCACAGGTTGCTCGCTGAGGCATAATGGAATTGACTCCTTACTCGATATAACCAGTTGTATTTGAGTTTTGTGTCTCTGACCATACCATGAACTAATTCTTGTCTCATAATTTCATAGCATTTTCTTGGGTATCTATTGACTGGCATTTCTAATAGATAAAGCTCCAATTCAGAGCTTTTCGAAAAACTATATTAACCAGTTTAAGGTTACCTGACTCGATGCGAATCGCCCAGCCAGGAGTACCCTTATAAAGAAATAGCAAGCTCTTGAAAAATTGACACTGGATTTTTTCCACTGGTTCCATGCATGACAACCCCCACACTTCAGAGCTATACAATACCCCCGGCTACAAAATAGTGTTAAACAGTTCTATTCTACTCTCCCAGGAATCAGACTTAGCCTGAGCTAGAGCATATCTGATAGCTGAACAATACTTTTCGCCTTACACACAATGAGAAGCAAAATGAGTTGTAACGACCTGAGCTACAGAATTCAATGTCTAAATACTATATAAATAGGTTTTGACAATTTCTATTTTTTCCTCATAAATAAGGCAATGCTTTTTCAATTTTCCCTTGTTGAAAGGGGATCACTTTTGTTTTTGTAGTATTTACCCTGAGCAGCAAACTCTGACAATAGGCCTCCAGGCATTTAAACTTTTTTCGCATATCTGAAGGGCTATCAGTAGGCATAGTAAGACAGTTGAAGCCATTTTTTTGCTCGAAATCCCCTCCCCCCTCTACCCCTCGTCCATCCCGCCTCCCCTTCCCCCCCGGAGGGTGAGGGGTGTTCTAAAAATAGATTTCCCCTCTCTCTCTCTCTCTCTCTCTCTCTCTCTCTCTCTCTCTCTCTCTCCTCTCTCTCTCTCTCTCCTCTCTCTCTCTCTCTCACCCTCTCCTTCTCCCTCTCCCTCACCTTCTCCTTACCCCTCCTCGCTCTCTTTTATCTTATCTTATCTATCTAATCCTATCTTATCTAATCTAATCTAATCTTCCCCTCCCCAGTGAGGACGAGGGGATGAAGGAGAAGAGTGATCTCTCTCTCTCATGAGGGGAAAAATAATTTCCCTGTGAGGAAAAATTCTCTACTGACAGATTAAAGTGAATCCATTCGCTGTCAATTATTGAATCCATATTACTACATCTATACTGAAAATTAAAGTGAATCCTTATCTTTACATCTATGCTGTCAAATTAAAGTGAATGCATATTTCTACATCTAATGCTATACTGACAGATTGAAGTGAATGCTAGATGAGGGAAAAAATCCCTTTGAGAGGGAAAAATTCCCTTGGTGACAGATTGAAGTGAATCCTTTTTGCTATACTGTACTAGTGAATCCTTCACTCTACATCTATGCTGACAGATTGAAGTGAATCCTTCACTTTGCAGCTACGCGATACACCGCTTACCAGTCTTTTTGAGATTTTATGTTTTCGGGGTCAATACGACCCCTTTGTACTGTGCTAACCCCATTTTTCTGTAATTATTTCTACCTGATTTTCTGTAAGGTTATGTTGTTTGGCCTCTATCCAGTTCATATGAAAACTAACCCGGGCATATCTGGACACGATATCATGTGCTATCCTGTGTATGAATAAATTAAGATAATCTATGAATGGAGCCAAACACTGCAGTCTCATGACAGTGCCCTCTTCCGAATTTTTAATTCCCTCAGCTATTTCATCACGAATGCTTTTCACAACGACTTCCATCTCGTTTTTCTTAATAAATCTCCAATATATTTTTAGTTGCATACTTTTTTCTGCAATTTGATTAATCAGAATAGCAATGGCAATCTCTTGTAATGAATTGTTCAATACCGTCCATAATATTAGCTTTTATTGCACTCGCCATTTCAGATAATCGTTTTTCAAACTCTTCCTTTGTTAATGAAGAACTAGTCAATTTCTGCAGAGTAGATTCTAAATATTGCTTATCAATTAGCGATGGCTGTGTTTCATTTACTTTAGTAAAAATTTCTGTACTAAGCTGTTTTAATTTAGTATTGAGATAGTTTCTGTCCAGCACCTCCAAATTCTTAATTTGTTATCTGATATGGCTTTAATTTCTCATCTAAATAAGCTTTATCACCTTTAATCGTTGTTAATACTCCCAACTGGGATGAAAGCTGTCTGTTAAGTTTTCACTTCTCCTAGAGCAGATTCTAAAGTTAGAGTTCTCTCTCCAATAGCTTAATCAATATTAGCACTAAAATTTGTAATGTTACTTAGAATATGTTCTCTTTCAATTATGCTCACTCCAATATTCTTTGTATTTTCCGAAACGAGTTTGGTTATTTGCAATCTAAATAAAATTTCACAGCTTCGCTGATTCCTTGTTGATTTATCGATTCGATTATCTTCTGCATTATTGAGTCAATATCACACGTAAGATTAGCAACAGCAGCCCCAGCACTAGTGTATCAATTCGACGAATCGATGCAGTCATCGTAACATAAACAATTAGTTTTGCTTCTTTTAGCTCTTCAATTATAGACGCGATCTCAAATCATGTGCAGTGTTGCCAGAAGTTTTGAGGAATAGAGTAAATTTAATCTTTCCACTAATTTGTCAAAATTATCAAAGTATTGATAATTCTATCATGAGAATTATTTTTGCAAATTTCAATAAACCCCATCCCTTCTTTTTACTAATTTTTTTACTGGGAATTAACTTCTGAATCATTTGCGATTTAATTCCCTGATTTTGTTAACATACCCTCTTCGATCTAAATGTATGCCTGTAAGTGTTAAGATTTTTTTATACTTATCCATCTCTCTGATTATAAAGATTCGAATTCGGTCTTGAACTGAATAATAACTCAAGTAGACCATGTGTTAAACGAAATCTTTCATTATTAATATCTATATAACCATCGTCGAATATTACTTGCTGATTTCCAATATAATACATGTCATCTTTAGAATTGTATGAAATTCCATAACTAATTGAATTATTCAATTTTTCTGCATGAAACGTTTTTAGATATTGTGACAGCACATCATCGTTTTTACTAGAACCAAGTAAACTGTTTTCAAATTTAGTCAAGCTTAAAAGATTGTCTGTTGAACTCTCATAGCTTTATCATAACTCGAGTGTTCATCACCAATTTCCATACTCTCTTGTTCCTCTTTTACTTCTTCCTTTTTTACACCAGAGTGAAAACAAGATTTGGTTTTTCCCAATTCAATTATAGGTTCTATCAATGGTGAGAGCGTTTTCCTATTGTATTCCTCCAATCGTTTTTCATAATTAACTAAGCTTTTATGCTTGTTGCTGATTACTTTTCTCAATTTCTTAATCTTTTCGATTGAACTCTCCTTCTTGTTATTTACTATGTTCCTTCCTTTCCTCCTCCTCCTCCTATATGTTTTAGACAACATGACTGTACAAAGAATCAATCTCTACTGAACGGAAAGAATCGTGTCCAGTGAATCCCGATATTTTCCTTCCTTTATATCACATTCTTTCAAAATTGTAACAAAATTATGCGGTTTACGATTCCAAACTGTATGACATAGTTTACTGAAATCTTTATAAGAAATATCTCCTTCAACATGATCTCTGTGAATTAATTGAGACTCAATAAATCCATCTTGAAAATTATATCATATTTGCATTGTCTCTAGTGAAATGTTTCTGTGTAGCTCCATAACTCTGAATTAAATATGCTGTGTCAATATCTCGATGACGTCCATAGTAAAATTCTCTTTCTGTCACATTGCTCAGTTGTAAGTCATCAAAAATTACTAAGCTATATTCGGGGATACGGTTCGGATGGGGAATTTGGCTCACATCCTCTTTCATGTGAAATCCGATATTTTTCAAACCTGCAAATACCTTCTTGAGAAAAACATATTTGGTTTGATATAAGCTCTTGCTAAATAAGTAAATGTGCTTAAATCTTAAGCCATTTTCAGCGAATACTTAATTAAATAAGAGATTTGTTTTTCCTCCAGCACTGGGAGAAATAATTAACATTCTTGCATTATGAGGAAGTAAGTCTCCATTTTTACAAAATGCAGGCTTTTCTTCATCTGTAATTAATTTATCAAAGATAACAATTGGTATTTGACTCATGATTACAAACCTACAGAACGTGATCTGATAAGCTACTGAAAATTTTTACAAAAGTTAGATCAGTGCCGCTATGAATGAGAGCAATGACCGAGCATACATGCATTAGCATAGAGGGGCATATCAGTCGACAGATTGGAATGTAGACACCACTCTCCACCTCCTGTCATCATCATCAGACAGAGGATGGATGTATCTACCTTCTCTGTTCCTCACCCTCTTTTCTGCTTATCGGCTATTGAGTGTGCAAAGATTCTTATATTACGAAATGAAACTATGGATTGAAATGAGAACCAATGTTTGATAATAATACTTCTATTATATTTGCAACAAATGTACATCATGATATTTACAATAGATTATTTACAATAAATGTACATGATATTTACAATAGATTACAAAAGATTATTTTTCATCCAAAGGTGGCGGTTCGCGCCGCGACAGAGACAGGAGACCGAGACAGGAGACTGAGACCATCGACCGCGACAAGTGTCTCGGTCTCTTCGGCATGTACTGTAGGTCGAGACTGAGACCGAAGATCGCGACATCGCGACAAGTGTCATCAAGCAAACGCTCAGTTCAAGAGAGTCTGTCGATGAAGTCAGTGGTGTTTTGTGTCGTGATGGAAAATCTAGTAATGAAGCTACTATTGGAGGAAGGAGAAGACGATGATTTGCTCTTATATTATTATTACAAATACAAAACTCGATATTAGAGTAAATTAACCAATTACTTCACGTCACAGCAAGGAGCAGTAGACTGGCAAGAACATCATGTCACACGGCTTGTTTGAACTGATTCCACACCACCTTTTCATTCCTGTTATATGTTTCCTTCCAAATATCAATTTTTGCAAATAAATAAAATAAGAATGACTCACCTGTTTTATTTATACTTTCAGCTATGCTTTTCAAATATTGTCCTTCAAATGTTCTTCTCTGTAGGAGTCTAGTTGTGCATTGTATAGCGGAGGGTGCTGCCTGATTAGTTCAATCAGATTCTCACAGTCTTCGTCAGAAAAACTCATTTTTAAACACTAAACACGTGTGCTTTTACGAGCGCGACGGAGACACTACTGGTCCGGAGCAGCGACCGTCTCGCTGTCTCCTGTCTCGCGTTTCGGTCTCCTGTCTCTGTCTCGCTCGCGAACTGTCGCGTATACATTGACTAATGTCAAGTGACGGTCGCGGTCGCTGGTCTCAGTCTCCTGTCTCGGTCTCCTGTCTCTGTCGCGGCGCGAACCGCTACCTTAATAATTGATCTTCACCAATATAACTAGGTGTTGAAAATCCAATCCATTTCACTAACAATCCTTTTTTATCACGTTTTAATATTTTTTCAATCAAATACACTTGTCTCTCTGATTTGTTAAATTGTGTTTTTTTAATTTCTTCTGCATAAAACCGACCACTAATTACTTCACCGTTTAGATCTCTCAGTGAGTAGGTTATAGGTTTAGAAGGAAATATAGAGTGAATCACAAAATACTCTGCGCTCCAGTTTATGTTATAAGATTTATCGAAAAATAATCGTTTCTTCGAGATTCACACAATATCACCTAGCTTAAATTTTGGTTTTGAATTTTTCAATTTATATCGTCTATTGAATGCAGAATTCAATGACATTAAAACATGATTACGATCTTTCTTCCTCACATCTTTAGGTTTCATTCTAATGGATGAATGTGTTGTTGCATTATAATCACGAACTAAACTGTCTAGATTGCTTATCCAGTTTTTGGTTCCATGTCCAGTTAAATATCTATGAATTTTTGCTTTAAGTGTTCTATTCAGCCTCTCAACTATAGACGCTTTCTTATCACTAAAAACATGGTAATGTTTAATACTATATCTATCTAATAACGCTTTAACTTTTGAATTAAAGAATTCTGTTCCCTGATCTGTTTGGAACAGCTTAACTCCCTTATTTTTGGGAAATAATTGGTTCGAGAGCATTGAATACAGATTGGCTTGTCTTGTCTTTTAATGGTACACAATATGCAAATTTTGAAAAACAATTAATAACAACTAAGATATATTTATAACCCTTATCAAAACACGATAAACTTGTCATCTCAATGAGGTCAGCTTGAAGCGAGTCTTTTTCACTTTTCAGTTCATATTTGTGAGTGGCATAGTTCACACGCGGCAAGCTATGAAGCTCTAAAGCTAGCTTAGATCTAATAATATTCATGATATTTACAACAGACAAATCAAAATTAGTGGTGTTGGATGATTGTCACGGAACATACTGAGCAATCAGTTAGAGTGTTGTGGGCACTCTATAATGTCCAAAAGGGAGAGTGTCTATCCCATTCTCCGCAATGTATCTCTTATCGTCATAAGGACTCAAGCAGATTTTTGCACATTCAACCTGATACATGGTGTGATTATAGGACCTCATCATATTAAATTTTTCAATGTGTTCACAACGTTCAATCAGCGATTTCTCATATAAATTAAAATTAAGTTTTCTACATCTCACTCTGGTCTGTACACCCTTTGCTACACACTAATTTACAGGTTCTTCATTCTCGTTTACATACTAAAAAGGAGTAAAGTTTCGATCTTAGGCCTACAAATCTATGGACAGGTTTTTGAGGCAGTCTTGTCCTTGAACTTTCCTACAACTTTATTTTTCTCCATAGAAAAGCAAGGGTGGCAAGGTGGATAGTTAGAAGTATCGAATAGGTTCAAATTATCTTTGATCAACTGATACACGTCTTCGACTTTTAGGTTTAGAAGAAAACTGTCGGTATCAGTCATACACAGTTCTATACGATCCCACGGTATATTTTTTTGTAATTTGCAATAGAAAAAATCGTACATATGGAATTTACTCGACTCCAGTACGGAAAAGCCAGAATAGACAGGCTTGTTCATTTTTAGTTCCAACTTGCGAGAGAAAACTGCAATCACGTTCAGACTAATTATTTGCCAGCGTTTACATAGTGGATTTGAAATGTACTAATCTAACCGTTATTCATCCGTGATAATTTTAATATTGATTTGCTTATGACTGGATTGAATTGTCTTGCCAAAGATAAGATTGCAACAGGCCTTAAAGAAGGATATTTCAAATTTATTTTTCGCGTTCTGTCTATTCCGGATATTGAAGTCGATGTAGCTTTTCAGCCAGGGAGATTGGGAAAAGCTAATGACGCGATGCACTTTCAATAATTGCAAGCCGAGCTGAAGGTAGAGCTTTAAATTGACGTAGTGAACAATGTACTTTTCACGGTCAAAAAGTGTGTTCATGAGCTTTTTTGTTCCAGTTTGACCGTTCTCATTTGTTTGGTAGTTTGACAGCAATTCGCGCAGCGGTGTTTGGTGGAGAGGTGCGAGTGGGAAGCTGGCGTGCTTATCATGTAACTCTTGAGGGTACTTAAGATCACATTCTATTATATATCCGGTTTCTGAATTGCTGTCCAAATTCGCGAAATCAAGCTTGGAAATTTCTTCCTCTGAGAGGAATTTGAAATTTCCAACAGGTAAGCTTCGGCTCATAGCTTCCGAGTATAAACTGTTTGCATCAATATAAAGCAGATAATTACTTTGTTATGAAGGGTCGTATGTTTCGGGTAGATGTTTGTTATTTGCTTCACAATAACGTTTACCGATGAATGACACCCCACCCCTCATCACTGCCTCAAACATAAGATGCATGTCAGGATGAGTAATCAATTCTAGTTCGACTTTAGTGTGTTTCAGCATACAATTCCAGGTAAAGTGAGCGAGGGAAAGAAAATGGGTGACATCAAGGACGTATGAGCTAAAAAGCGTAGACCTCATGGATTCAAAAACTTCCACTAATAGCATCACGTCCAAAATTAGAAATCGTGATATTCACTGAGTGATTTCAGCTTGAATGTTGAGAACACTCTTTGCGCATGCTCATATTCTTCGCGAGACAGAGGTGTATCAGTTAAATCATTATGAAAACATTCAATGGGTGGAAGCGATGTTTCCGCGAATTTTTCGGGACAGCTCATGTACGAGTAAGGATATACTCCTTTTTTCAACAAGAGCTGTCTGTGTTCGCGAGGTGGATCATGAAACACCGAAAATAATCGCTTGAACTTCTTTTCCATGTCTGAACTTTCTACCAAATTATGCACCAATACTTCCAAGGATTCAGACATAAACTTGTAGGAATCTAAAAATTTAATTTTACCTACCGAAAGTGTCAAAAATCTCTCTGACGTATTCGCGATGCAGGAAATTTCTTTTTTTCATTTACCGAGCGATTTCAGAATAAAATGCGAATCAAAACCGGAGAAATTATGAAAATAACACGAAATGTACTCTGGAGTACGAGCTGTTAAATTACAAGAAACATGTGCCACACACATGTAATTACCGGTTTCATGCGCGTGGTGACGACATTTAATATCACTGTCTAAAAACGGTTCAGCACAAAGCCCACAGTTTACCGAATTTTGAAAATTTGCGCTCTTGACTTTCGGATAAAGCTTGCATTGGAATTTCTCGTTTCATATCCTCATACAAAATGTCACCGAGATCTGTAATTTCCTGAAGAAATTTCTCCATGATTTTTTCGTCTAAACTACTTGATCTATGGAGTACAGGTCTGTAGGCGATTTCCCCGTTAACATCTATAACAACGAAACAATAGCCGCAGGGAATATGCCGCGCCGTTTTCTTTGTGTAACTACGAGTAATTTCATCAGAATCGGAATCATCATCATCATTATTATCGATATTAGCAACATAAGTTTCTAAATCCGCGTAAATGGTGTACTTTTTCTTCAACGTCGCGCCTAGTTTCTTGAATTTAATTGTCTCTCCGTGTTTAGGATATGAAACGCACTGAGATTCAAACTTGGAACAAAGTTCCACATGTTTCAACAAATTTGCTTCACCGTCGGTATTCTTAGTTTTGTTTGATGTGAATCTATGGAAACAGAAATTGCAAATGTGTACTTGTCCGCGGCGTTTTGAAAGGTGGGAGAGAAGATGCGATAGCCCGTTTTTCCCATTTGCGGTATTTACTAAACAGAAATGAGGTTTTCCTGCATCGCCTTTTAGCATTTAAAGATTAATTTGGTGTTTACGCGTGCGGAAAATGCTTGTACGGAAGGGGAAAAACTTTTTGTTGTCATACGCGATGACGTGAATTGCAATATCCGGATTGAGTATTTCAAATTTCTTAATATCGCGTGTCGTCACCGGGGAAATTTACTCCTCGCGTATTAAGTGTGTGAGCAAACTTGCTCAAATACTTTACACTCAAGTCTGAGTTCCTTGGCTTCTGATGGAAATATGCGAGCACTGACCATAAAAAGCATTTTTCGTCAGAGAAATTTTTGACATTTATAATACATTTTTTGTTTTTCAAAAACTGGGGTGTTTGAATGAAACTGGATGTGTATATAGGATTAAATTTAATCACGTTCACATCCAGTGATTCAATTTTCTTTAACACCCATCCACTCCCATGTCTTACGAAATTTTCGAAAGATGAGAGGATTTTTTTCACAGCCAAGAAAAAATGCTTATTAAAGTCATCATAGTTCTCAAGGACACTTAGCCCCTATGTTGGAGTAACTATGTAGATTTATGAGAGTCGAGACAGTCTCACCAACCTGCTTGTCATCCAATACCACTAATTTATACAATAAAACATTTAATACTATGAACCTCTTTACATTCCCATCATACCGTGCCACATGTTCCCTAATTATGTTGAAAACTCGATGTTCCAACCTCTCAAGCACATTGGTGATGTCGATATCCTCAGGCTCGTCATCAAGGGTAATGCGATGACGCACCGCTGTGGAATTGACACCGCGTAGTCTGCGTTCCCTCGGCATGATTCTGAAAAACAAAAGAATAACGATCAGGATGAGATAGAGTACAACAGCATGTTTAGTTGTGAATTGGCATTGGTAGAAGAAGGTTGTGTGTGAAAATGATATCTCAAGATCACATAATGTTGTATGAAAGATTAAGATTATTATCTTTTGATAAAAGATGGTCGAAATCTTCTCCGCATTTGTCCGCGGAAAACATGGCGAAAGAGGGATTTATATTCTCATCTGCACCAGACATTGTGCGATGTGTATTTTGTTCAATTTGTTTGGGAAAATGGGAAGAAAGTGACATACCAGCAATAGAACATGCAAGGTACAGCCCGAACTGTAGAAGGAAAGATAATATAACAATTGAAGAGGAGAATTTCGATAATAATATTCTATGAGAATATGAAGAAAGATATTTAACTTTTAATTGTGTAGAAGATTCATCCGTTCAAGGAGAGTATTTTGAAAAGCATCATCTACATTGTGACTTTTGTAAATCATTATCCAATAAAGCAGAGTATTTCGCGAGAAATGGTTATTTCTTACATAAAAATCCATTCTATCTGCAATGTGTCTATTGCAAATATATTATCGGAAATCCATTTGAAAAAGTAATGCATTTACCGTTTTGTTTATATGAAGAGTGTGAGAAAGAAGAGCGGGGGTTGGATGTTGCGGATATAGCGTATCGTAAAGTTAAGGTAAAATCGCATGCATGCAGTATATTGTAGAAGGTTTTCTATCCTCAGAGGACAAAAACTGTGCTCCGAGGACAAAAACTGTGCTCCAAGGACAAAAACTGTCCTCCGAGGACAAAAACTGTGCTCTGAGGACAAAAACTGTCCTCCGAGGACAAAAATTGTCCCTCGAGGGCAAAAAAATTGTCCTCGAAGGATAAAATTAAAGTAAAAATGAACTTACATGTGTTGATTTGACGAAATGACAGCTATCTCCTCGGCTATGCTTCTCTCAGCTCAGGTAGCTCCTCGACTGTGGTTGTCTCAGCTCAGGTATCCTCTCAGCTTAGCTATCTCCTCGGCTATGCTTCTCTCAGCTCAGGTAGCTCCTCGACTGTGGTTGTCTCAGCTCAGGTATCGCCTCAGCTTAGCTAGCTTCTCTCGATGCTTCTCTCGATGCAGGTATGTTTCCCTCACGAGAGCACAACTGCTTATGAGACCGGAAACCAAGTTGTGAGGTGAGAAAATGCTGTGAAAAACAATGAAATATTTAATAACTGCAACCAAATATTAGAAATCAATAAGTAAGTGTTATTTCAAAAATATCAGAATGTAACGGATTATACTTACTTACAATCAAATGTCAGCGTTGTGCTGCTGGTAAACATCTGGGGAGTTGAGTACAGCACGCTCCAGTTGCACACGCCTCCTCGTATGCTCTGTCTCACTCGTACAAGCCTGCAACAGACAGAGAAACGACTTGGTATAAAATCAGTTGCCTCAGAGGAAAATCACCATTTACGTTAGAGAAGAGTTAAGTGAACTTATATACCCTACGTGAACTTCTCCCTAATCATCATCTACACAATGGATTCATCATCATCTTCAAGCTTCATCATACCAGACAGCCCACCAACAGAGCAGCAGCTCAACTACTGGCAGCAGAAGCAGAAAGCTCCCAGCTCGGCTGTCACCTCCGCTGCCACGGCTGCCGCCTCCGCTGCCACGGCTGCCGCCTCCGCTGTCTCCGCCGCCTCCTCCTCTGCCTCACCCCTGAAGAGACAGGGAATCTTCGTTCAACGAGAGAGGGGTGAGGAGATCGTGATTCCGGACAGTCCTCTGCCACAATCTACACCGGCTACCTGGGCGCCGCGACGAGCGGTGCTGTCAACTCAACCCAGCAAGCAGCCGGTGAAGAGGAGGCTAGTTTTCGAGGACGAGGCCGTGCTCACTCAATCAAAGGTTAGCTTAAAGAAATATTATTATTGTATTAACATGTAATGTGCACAAAATCTTTATAAAATGTGAATTAGTTTTTTTAAAACTAATTTCCAATGGATAAAATCTTTTGTGCACATTACAAATCTATGTTTATTTGAATAAATTGAACTATGAAATTACTGATTCTTATACTGTGAGCGAAGTCAAGACTGAGCTTGACTTCTAATTGTGCTATCAAAACAATCCGAACACAGATAAATTTTCATGATGGTTGCATTGAAATTTGGATAAAAATTCAAAATAAACATGTTTTAGTAATATCGATAACAAATTTGAATATGTTGCATGAAAGATTATACTGGAACAATTCAATTATCTAGCAATTTGAATTGAGTTATGTTAAAGTAATCGGAGAATTTCCGAGTTATTACTTATATATCATTATTATTACTTACTATATCAAATTACTGATTTGAATAATACATTGTTATTTGAATTATGAAAAATCCGATCACATGCATAAACTGTTTATAATATTTCGTGTGAAACAAAATTATTGTTGATAAAAATGTGCATGTAATGAACTGAAATATTTTTCGAGTCAATTATCTAGCAATTTGAATTGAGTTATGTTAAAGTAATCGGAGAATTTCCGAGTTATTACTTACTTTCAGTTTTTAGTAGTGAATCTGTTGAGCAAGTTCTCTCTCTCTCTCTCATATGATTTGATGATGAAAAATCTGAAACAAATAAGAGTCTAATGAAATATTTTTTCAACAGAAACGTGTGCCGGAGGAGGACAGCTCGATCATGCCTCTCTTGAGGGAGGAGGGGGAAGTGGAGACAGAGGACGAGGACTTCCTGAGATGTTGAATAGCCACACCAAGAAGCCATGGACGCCTCTCCGCGAGTTGGGAGAGGGGTTGCCATATCCGATATGTGACGTGAGAGAGGCGTCCAACCAGCACGGGCAGCGAATTGTGCTCAAAATCCGGGTACCCGGACTACGTACAACAGATGTTTATCTTCCAGAAAGATTTAGCTGGATTTTGAGCACAAAAGACATTGAAAATTTCAAATTAAAGTGCAAAACCTTATCTCTGTTTGTAAAGCATGTTAATGCTTTTATGACTGACATAAAAATTGTTAAATGCTAAATTAGCATTTAGCATTTTTTATGTCACTAACCATCTAGCATTAGCATGCTTTACATGTTAATATGTATGTATGTGTCAGTAGTGTTCAATCAATAGTTTTTTTGTTATTCTATAAAAATTGTTCTCAATTCTCACCTGTTATACACAGTTCACTAGAAGTAGTAGTAAAACACGTACACAACCAGATGTTCAGTCACCACTATGCACTTTTATTATGAGGAGTGCTGTGAAATGAATGTCTTTTTATAGCTTGTTGTACACACGCACAAGGGCGAGCGTCAGACACATCAGGCAGTCGCTCACTCAGTCAAGGCCGACTTCAGTCAAAGGTTGGGCATTGCTCCCTCACATCTGTTTTAGCACGCGCTCATATCTGTATGGGCGGAACACTTCCTCCTTTCAAATTGTGTTTGCCTTTTCAGATTTGAAAGGTGAATTCATTTCTAAATTAATAGAAAATTCAATTTTCTTTTAGATTAAGTTAGTGTAATGATTAATTAACTTTAGTTAATGTTCAACCATTGAGTTGAAAGGTGATGAAAAATGGTATGTAGGAGAAAGCAAACTCCAAGGAAACGAGGGAGAGGTATCTTAAGCTCTGCTGCCATAGTACTTAAGGGAGCGGCGATGCTGCTACAGGTACTACTTCAACTATTTTGAATAAATTGATCGATATTACACCTGTGGAGATCCCAATAGCCCCTGGCTACCAATATTGTGGCCCTGGCACCAAACTTGAAAAGCGATTAGCAAGAGGTGTTACAAATGGAATTTGACAAACTTGACCAGGCTTGTAAGGCACACGATATAGCATATTCACAAAATAGTGATAATGCAAATCGATCGAAAGCTGACAGAGCACTAGCAAACGCGGCGTGGGAGATTTTTAAAAATCCGAGAACTTCTCTTGCAGAGAGAGGACTCAGCTACCTAGTTACAAACGTGATGAAAGCTAAAAATTACTTTGGTGGTACTTTGAGAGAGAAGAAGAAGAAGAAGAATGAGGGGAGAAGTTATAGTAATTATATTAGGCGCAAAGCTATAGCTCAGTTGAAAAAGCATATTGCAGGAAAAGGGTATTTTTTGAAGCCTTTTCCTAGTATTAGTGGGGGCAGAATTTTAATTCCACCCCCACCCCCATCATCATATGGAGTGAGTTTATTCCCCCAAGTTAAGAAACGAAGAACAACAACAAGAAGAGTAGGAAGAAGACAAAGAGGAGTAGGAAGAAGTAAAAGACATGAATATTGAAGGAGAATTGAGTAATTATGATTTGATTGATTGGTCGAAATTATTACAGATTCGTTTAAGAGGAATATAATATATGCTAGATGCATTACCCAAAAAAATTCTAAAAAACGAGAATGCCATTGTGAATTTAGCAAGGGAAAGCGAGGATGGTACACATTGGGTTGCATATAAAAAAGTTGGCTCTAATGTTTGGTATTTTGATCCAATTGGAAATTTACAACCGCCATACGAATTGGACAAATATTGGAAAAAAGAAAATGGAGTAAATATATTTTATAATGTGGAGCACATGCAACCATTAAATAGCGATTTTTGTGGTCATCTCACATTATTGTTTCTTGCAAATCAGTTGTAATTAAGTGTTTGTGCTGAATGCACACACACAAGATGGTTGTTATTACATTAAGATCTAACACAAGTAACCTCTATGAAAATTTACAAGAAATTATAGAATTGGATAAAAATCATGAATGGGAAATTGGATTGATTAATTTTTGTAGTTACAATAGTATTGCAAACATTAACAAAAGAACAAATTCCAGCTTCAAATATGGCGATAGATTAATTGAGTTGGATATGGGTGCATATGAACTTGAAGATATTATAAAATCTCTAAAGAATAAATTGAATATTGATGAGAAGAAGAATAAACTTATTATACGTGCAAACGCAAATACTATGAAGATGAAATTCATTCTGATAAGCCTATTGATTTAACACGTTCTGATTCGATTGCTAAGATACTTGGTTTTCATAATGTTGTTTTGCAGCCAAATAAATGGCATTATTTTCAGCATTTGTTAACGTAACAAGCATTGGTAGTATTGTAGTTGAGTGTAATTTAGCATGTGGTAGTTACTCTGATGGAGAACAAAAACATATAATCTACGAATTTTTACCAAAGGTTCCTAGCGGCTATTCAATAAACGGGTACCCTCTCCAATTATTTATGTACCTTTGAATACGCATCGAATTCAAACTATTAATGTAAAGATAACGGACCAGAACGGATCGTTTATTGATTTCCGTGGGGATACAATTACAATTAGGTTACACATATACGTGAAAAGTAATGGGTTATCTTGTTTTCAATCCACATTCAAATAAGACATGTACACGTGATGTCATTAGAGAGACGAACGTGAGAGCGTCAACACCTAAAAACAATCATGCTTTGTCGGCTAAAAGCGCGAGAATATTAGAAAAGTTTGGTTTTATAGTTGATTGGCGTCATGTACGGCGCAGCAATTAGTGAATTTCTGGATGTGGAGACAGACCTTCAGTTTTATAATGATATTACTAAATTCCAATTTCACACTCATACAGTATATTCGGGTCAAGAAATAAAAAACTCTGACGAGGCACGTATTGGTATAAATTCTTTAGATGTCTATTCTTTACCTTGCAAATCATTCATATTTATTGAGGGAACAGTTAACTGTACAAAACCGGGAACAGACCCAACCGATGCACCAGTTGTGGCAGACTATAAATTAAGCAGTAACGTAATCGGCAACCTTTTTGATGAAATACGATATGAATTAGCAGGTCAGCAAATTTCTAAATCAAGATTGATTGGATTAACATCCACAATTAAAGCTATTCTAGTGAAAAATACGCTCGATAAAAACACATATCACTTGGCTGGTTTTGACAGAGCAGGATATGAGCTAACGGATAATAAATTCACTTTCTGTGTACCGCTCAAATTAATCCTCCCGTTTTTTGAAGATTTTCAAAGAATAATTTTAAATTTGAAACAGGAACTCGTCTTATTGAGGTCGCCGACAGATCTAAATTGTGTTGAGTCGGCAAGTGGAACAAACGTTAGTGTGAAAATTACAAAACTGCAATGGAGAATGCCCTACATAACTTTAGAAGATCATGTAAGACTGAAATTTTTGAGACTGCTCGATGCTGACACTCCACTGAAATTAGGTTTCCGACATTGGGAAATCTGTGAATTACCAAATTTGCAAAATTCACTTAACCATTCTTGGGCAGTTCGCACCACATCGAGTTTTGATAGTCCAAAATATGTTATGATTGCATTTCAAACTGATCGTAAGAATGAAATTAAAAAATCAATATCTAATTTCGATAGCTGCGGTATTTACAATGTTAAAGTATATTTGAACAGCGAGTATTATCCATATGAAAATCTGCTAGGTAAAAAGGAGGTATTATACCGCATGTTCCTGGATTTCGCGCCCTCGTATTATAATCATCCAATCAATAGCGAACTCGGAACAGAAATTGACTTTAAAACGTTTTGTGAATCAATACCGCTGATTGTTGTAGATTGTTCACACCAAGCAAGTCATTGAAATCATCGACAGATGTTCGTATTGAATGGAATTTGATAGTGCAGTACCTGCAAATACTTCTGCCTATTTGTTTTAATTAGCGATCGTGTGATGGAGTACACACCTCTGACGAGCATGGTGAAAGAAGTTCAGTAATTTGCGCACCGACTATATAAGGTGTGCACTCTGACAAATTTGGTTCATTATCAGTTTCACCTTTGAACAGACAACATGTCCTATTCTTTGTGTTCTGATATTTTGGACAAGCCAAAAACTCGCTCTATTGGTATTCAGTGCGATCTTGATTCTGATAGTTTCTATTATGAAGCAAGGTGCAGTACACCGAAGCCACTGCAGGTGGAGGAGGAGAAACGAGAAGAGGAGGGGAGGGAGAAAGACGAAGGATTCAACGAGGCCGCCGAAGAGAAAGAAGTGGACAAGCAAGCGAGTGCGAAAATTGCTACAGTTGATCTTCACTGGTTTAAACAAGATTGTAATCAAATTATTGTGAAAGAACTTGCCATAATTGATCAGTTTAATATTTATATTGTATTCCATTTCAAATCACCATTCGCAAAGACAGAATTGAGTGCAAAATTGTATAACGATGTAACATGGTTAGAATGTCACTATGAAAAAATAAAATGGGAAGATGGAGATTTAGAATACAGTGACTCATTAATACATGATTACCTTGCAGGTTATGAGAGAATTTTCACAAAAGGAACTGAGAAAGCAAAGTTTTTAAGAAGATTACATACTAACGTTCAATGTATACCTGAGGATTTTCCAAAACCCGATTTCAGCTTTTTCACTAGTTCATGGTGTTATGCTGTGTGTAACATTCATAAAAATAGATCAGATGGCCGGTGTTCTATGTTCTCTGCGCAACATTATAATTCTTTGTTGTTTAAAAATATGTATCAAACAAATAATTTCTTGTGCAAAAACAATCGAATGCAAAGTATGAAAATGGCGCCGATGTACACGAATTCACAGAAAAGAAACTTTGCTCGTTATGGATTCTTCTACAACGGAAAAGAGATTCAGTGTGTTCATTGCATGCATGCATTAAGACTGCATAAAGCACGTACATGTTGTCTGTCGTCAATTAATGAAGAAAGGCCGCTTAATTACTCTATAATAGTACCTGCCTACACATAGTTTTCTTCATTCGCTCAACAACATGGATCCAACAAAGTGGTTAGCTGTCGACAACGAGTTGGAAGTGAGGTTAAAAAACTGTATTGATTGGTATGATGAATGCAAAATTGCTATTAAGAGATCATCTCGTGAAAATTATAGTTTGGCGAAACAATTGAAAGACATTTTTCTAAGCACGGTCAATTTAAATGACATAAGAGACTATCTATGTTATTATCGTCCTCATAATTTGTGTATAGATAAGCTAATTAGAATTGAAGATGAAATTATGTATTGTTGTAGTGAAATGTGTAAATAAACTTTTTCTATGTTGAAAACAAATTTTTCATTCAGATATTTCCTTGTGCATTTTGGTTTAGTTTCAGTCTAGACTTGATTGAGCAAGCACGTATCAAAAAAGTTACACCCACCTCATTTTGCTGTTAGCATGAGAGCTGCAATTAATTTTTTTAGAAGCGAGATACGATAGATAAGCTAATTAGGATTGAAGATGAAATTATGTATTGTTGTAGTGAAATGTGTAAATAAACTTTTTCTATGTTGAAAACAAATTTTTCATTCAGATATTTCCTTGTGCATTTTGGTTTAGTTTCAGTCTAGACTTGATTGAGCAAGCACGTATCAAAAGAGTTACACCCACCTCATTTTGTTGTTAGCATGCGAGCTGCAATTAATTTTTCTAGAAGCGAGATACGCCCCCTCACAGACATCTGTTACAGCTGAGTGGACCTCGTGCCTTATCAATTAATTTTTTTAGAAGCCAGATACGCCCCCCTCACAGACATCTGTTACAGCTAAGTGCACCTCGTGCCTTATCAATTATAGTTCATAGCAATCAAGGACATGCAGTGTTTTAGCTTTGCAAAATTCAAAAAATTAACTCGCCTCTTGATGTCAATTTCATTTAATGAATTTGATTCAATTGCAAAGAATATTAAATTTTCAACAGGATTCCAAGATGTTGATTTACCGTTAACAAAAACAGAAAATGTACACTTTCCGATTTTATCTGAAATATTCGAACTGCTAGATATTCTAGACAGCGGTTATCTACATTATTGTAGTGCAAATGATTTGTCAACTATTGTTACAAATTCCGACGAACTTTGGAAATGCTTGTATGACATTGCAGATGAAAAATGTAAAAGAACAACTTAGATCATTGATCTCTCTCTGTTGAGATATGTCAGACATCAATAGAGCTTGAGTATGACCCCCAAGTGAGATAGGTCTGAGGATATCTATACCTATTTTTGGATATGCTAGCTCATTCTAAATTTACTGTAGATATTCTTGGAAAAACACTTAAACAATAACACCTGCGGTTTGTACAACACATGAAAATTCAATATAAATTGATTGAGTTTTCTTAACTGTCAGGTGGAAAGCAAACCATTATTATTATTAAGCATTAGATGTAGAAATATGCATTCACTTTAATTGACAGTATAGATGTAGAAATATGGATTCACTTTAATCTGGCAGTAGAGTACGCTCGATCAAGGAGAGTTAGAAAGGTGTTGATTGAATTCTCCTTCTCTAGCCTTTCGTAACGCAAAGATCGCTGCGCAGAGAGAAGCATATGGTTTCACTTTAATCTGACAGTATAGGAACGGTCGATCAAAATGGAACTTAGTTAGTCGTTGTCTGTATTCTTGCTTCACTCGCCTTTCGTAATAGAGAATAGCAAAGAGGAATTTAGAAGGAAGAGTGCCAGTAAGAGATGGAGTGAGTAAAAGAAGGAGAGAGCAGATGTGCCATCTGGCTAGATGGCTGAGTTGCTCAATCTCCGACTGCTACTTGTGAGAGACAGAGAAACGAGGGGCGTATCCTGCTCTCTCTAAAACCTTGAGCGGAGCGCTGGGTTGGGCTAGCCATTAAGTGTTTGTCATCACCATCATGATAAGGAAAGTTTGTAGCACGCGTTCTTATCCATTAAAGTTAATACCATCAACATGTTGATAAGGAAAGTTTGTGTAGTACGCGATGTACTTTCATTAAGCACACACACTTGCCACTTGCCTCTAATCGCTCAAGCTAATAAGATCAAAAATGAGTGAGAATTTTGATTGTACAAGTTTCAATGAATCCTCAATTGAAGCAGACCTGCAAGCCAATTGGGGTTTCGACTGTTTTCCTTTTGATTGGTTTGCAGTAACAAAAGACAGAATAGATGTAGAGTGAAGGATTCACTTCAATCTGTCAACATAAATGTAGAGTGAAGGATTCACTAGTACAGTATAGCAAAAAGGATTCACTTCAATCTGTCACCAAGGGAATTTTTCCCTCTCAAAGGGATTTTTTCCCTCATCTAGCATTCACTTCAATCTGTCAGTATAGCATTAGATGTAGAAATATGCATTCACTTTAATTTGACAGCATAGATGTAAAGATAAGGATTAACTTTAATTTGTCAGTATGGATGTAGTAATATGGATTCACTTTAATTTGACAGCAAATGGATTCACTTTAATCTGTCAGTAGAGAATTTTTCCCTCACAGGGAAATTATTTTTTCCCTCACTGAGAGAGAGAGAGATCACTCTCTCCTTCTTCATCCCCCTCGTCCTCACTGGGGGAGAGGAAGATTAGATTAGATTAGATAAGATAAGATTAGATTAGATAAGATAAGATAAGAGTGAGAGAGGGAGAGGGAGAAGGAGAAGGAGAGGGAGAGGGAGAAGGAGATGGTGAGAGAGTGAGAGAGAGAGAGGGGGGAAATCTATTTTTAGAACACCCCCCACCAACCGGGCGGGGGGAAGGGGAGGCGGGATGGACGTTGGGTGAGTGGGGGGAGGGGATTTCGAGCAAAAAAGTCTGTCTGAAGTCTCTTACTATGTCTACTGCTATCTGCCAGAATTACAATATCATCAGCGTACTGAAGCATCAGTACATCGAATTGACCATTCATAGTGATACCCTCTAAGCCTTGACTTCTGAAATATCTTTCCATATCGCATATGTATAATGAGAAAATCAAAGTACTGACTGAATCTCCCTCTTAGACGCGCCTCTCCACTGGAATGTAACTGTTATTTATTTTCAAAACTACATGACCATACAACTCTTGAAGTACTCTTATTATTTTACTGCTCACTCCACTACTTCCAAGCTTGTACCATAATTTTGAGTGAGGAACATTGTCAAATGCTGCCTCAAAATCGACAAACAATGCGAAAACATTTTTATGGCGCATTTCCACGTGGTGGGACACTATTGAGTGCAAAACGAAAACATTATCCACATATCCTTCTCTTTCCTTCCTAAATCCACATTGGCCTTCTGGCAGCACCCCACTTAATTTCGCCCAAGCTGTAAGTCTGAATTCTAAAATTTTTGTGAATATCACTACTATTGTATTCAAGAGAGCAATCATTCTGTAATTTTGAGGAAATTTACAATTACCTTTTTATGGAGGAGAAATACTACGATAATAAACCATTCTCTGGACATTTTTTCTATTTTGAAAATTTTATTGAACAGAATTAAAATATTATTCTCCATTGCGGAGGGGGGATTTGAAAATTCGTAGCTGATCCAGGAGCTTTACCTGAGCTGAGGGCCCCAAGGACATGATCCACTCATTCACTGTGATTTCTACATCCAACAGTGGATGTGTTGCGTCCTGAAAGGAAGGCATTGGGTTTTTGATTAATGTCACTATACTTAGCAAGCAAGAATTTGACCAAGTTTGGGAATCTATAGCATCAAATACTCTCGGCTTTTATAGAAGTATGAAACTGCTCTCCAAAATTCTTTTACGTCTTTACAGTTAGACAGCCTATCCCTCATTTTATCTGAATATGCTTTTTCTCTCATCAACAGAAGGGTTTTAAACTCTTTCTTTTTATTTATAAAACAGAGAGCATCCATTCGAAGAGCTCTTTTTGCTGCTCGGTGAGCTTTTCGTACATTTATTTTGAACTGAACACAATCAGAATCAAACCAGGGCTTGTTTTTGTTTTGATTACTACTGTGATAAGTTTTAATAAAGCCCAGCTGTTCAGCGACTATGGTCATAACTGTCAACAGATAAAAGTAGCTGTCATCAATGCTAACGGTATCGACATTATTTAATCCGCACGCAATTGAAAGAGAGCATAGTGCTAGAAAATACTGATTCTTATCTTTCAACCAGATTAGCTTTTGTGTTCGCATTTCTTCTAAACTATTGAGCGGATTATTAATCAAAGGAAAGCCAGTTTTAACTGTGATGGACAAGTGATCGGAAGTAAGAATGAAATCTTCCACCCTCATATCAACTGTAGAATCGGTAAAAATACTGTTCACCCAGAATAGATCAATTGTACTTTTTCCATTCTCATTAATAAATGTAAATTCACCGTATGAGTCGCTTCTACACCTACCATTGATAACACTGGATAAATTACTCTCCATCACTCTCACCAGTTGTCTTCCTAATCGATTGATAACTTTATCTTTAGAATGCCTTTCTGATAAAATACTCTGTGACTCTAAAACTACACTATCTATTGATTTGTTTAATTCTCCGATTCGACAATTGAAGTCACCTCCTATATAAACTGGTATGGATTCAGTATCTGAGATATTGTTACTCAGAAATATCTGAAGTAAGTTGATATCCGCTTGAACCTCATTAGGATTGAAATATATTAGCCCAATTATCGCTGAAAAATCTTGAGATTTTAACTTCACTAATATGAAACTTTCATTTCTCTCAATTACTGAATACACAAAGTAATCTCTAATCAGTAAAATTAGACCCCCGCTTGCTCTTCCAGATTGATTATTTCTAGTAGCTTTTTTGATTTGCTTCTTGTCACCCTTCCTGTGTTCAGCCACTGTCATAGGTCCGAGTTTTTTTGTGTGTCCGAGTTTTTTTGTGCGTTTGAGTTGGTGGCTGCGCGTTGTGAGTGGTCGTGTATTGTAGCTGCCGTAGTCACTAGACGCACACTCTCCTCTTCCTCCACCTCCTGTTCACAAATTATGGACTCCTGCGTGCTGCTTGCTGCTGGTCCTGGAAAACGACCTCCTTGTCTCTGTTGACGGGCAGGCGGTGCAGCTACGGGTGGCGACGACTCCGAGTTTGAAGACCGAGAATGGTGTGTCTCGTCCAGTAACTGAGGGTCTTCATTTTTATAAGTATCGGGGGGGTGGTGTTTGATTCAAGAGTGAGATGTGCAGAACATACCAACTCCTTATTATCTAAATCAAGATAATATATATATATATATATTTATATATATATATATATATATATTTATACATTTAAAACATCAATGAGACACCTGATAATATATATATATATTTATAATATGGATATATATATTGATGTTTCGGTGCATTGATGTTTTAAATGCTAGGGAAATTAGACAGATGTATCATGCCTTTTATTTGAGGATGACAGGGTCATAAATCATGGAGTCAATGAGGCAGACACAGGATACTTCGAGAGGAGGTTATCAGGGTTGTCCACAATATAAAGACTGGTAAAGCTCCAGGACCTGACGAAGTGCATGCTGAAGTACTGAAGACCCTGAGTGACAAAGAGATTGATAATCTTGTTTTGTTATACAATAAAATCTACCAGACCGGGAAGATTCCAGAGAACTGGGTCAAGTCAACCTTCATTTCAATCCCAAAGAAGCCAAATGCAAGATGATGTGGGGAATATAGAACAATCAGTTTGATGAGTCATATACTCAAGCTCTTCCTGAAAATCATACATGGGCGGATTTTTCGTAGATGTGAAGAAGTAATGGCTGACACTCAATTTGGTTTCAGAGGGGGATTAGGCACAAGGGATGCCTTGTTTGCAATGCAAGTCCTGGTCCAAAGATGCCAAGATATGAACAAGGATGTATATCTATGCTTCATTGATTATGAGAAGGATTTTGACCGAGTACAGCACACCAAAATGCTGGAGATCCTAAAGCAAATGGGGTTCGACAATCGGGATGTCAGAATTATTGCCAATCTCTACTGGAACCTGACAGCAAATGTCCAATGGGATAAGGAGTTGTCAAAAGAAGTACAAGTTTGTAGAGGGGTAAGACAGGGGTGTGTGTTGTCACCAACATTATTAAATTTATATTCAGAAGCTATCCTCTCCGAGACTCTTGATGGATGCACATGTGGACTAGTTGTCAACGGTGAAGTTGTGAATAATCTCAGGTATGCGGATGACACAGTGTTGTTGGCTGGAAGTGCAGATGATTTCCAACTGCTGTTGACCCATGTGAATACAACCAGCAATAAGTATGGATTGTGTATGAATGTATGCAAAACAAAGTTCATGGTTGTTAGCAGAGAACGTGTCGAGGCAACAGTGAGAATTGCTTGTAAGTTGGTGGAACGTGTACAAAGCTTCAAATATATTGGATGTTGTGTCAATGAGAAATGGGGTTTCGACCAGGAAGTAAGGAGTAGGATTGAGCAGGCAAGGGCAGCATTTTTCAGAATGAGAGGAACCTTGCTCTCAAGACTATAAGACATTCGTTTGTTGAAGTGCTACATCATTGCAGTGTTGTTGTATAGGCATGAGGGATGGACATTAACGAAGGCATTGGAGGCGAAGCTGCAGGCGTTTTAACTGTGGTTGTATCGGCCCTGCATTCTTCGTATTTCATGGACAGAAGGTGAGGAATCTGAGGTATTAGAACGAATTGGGACGACAGTGGAGTTTCTTCTTTACTGTATCAAGAGTCAGAAGCTTCAGTATTTTGGACATGTGATGCGCATGAGAAATGCAGATTCCTGCAGTTGATAATGGAGGGCAAGATTAAGGGAGACGCCGGCCTGGAAGAAGGAAAACATCCTAGTTAAAGAACCTGAGAGAGTGGTTCAACATTGACTCAACAAATTGTTTTACATTTCTCATATTTTATTCCGAATTTCCTTCTCCGTTCCAACCAGAATAGATTGTTGGATGTAGTTTCTAACTCTGCGTTCAAGTGGCACTTGAAGAACTGGCTGTTTGATATCAGTGAGGATAATGCCGCCTCACTCATTGGTACTGAGGGTGCAAGTGTTTCAATTTGGGCGCCTTCAGAGAGATTTTTTTTCTGTTCTGTCATGCTTGTCTGTTTTGCTTTTCCTGACTTATATTTGTTATTTATTGTAGCCTTCCTCGCTATTCCTTGGTTTTCATAATCTTTTATTTATAAATTTAAAATGATTTATAATTCAGTTTTCTAATTTTTTTCTAATCTCTCCTTAATGCATAAGAATTATAGATTCATCATTGAAAATTATTTTAATTTAGTTTAGATCTCTAATAGAAATTTAGAGATTTTCTCTCTTTATAATTATAGATATAATGCATATTGTTATGATACTCGAGCTTACGCACAAGCCTTTGTTGCCTTTTAAGCTCTTTCCTATCTCATACAAGGATTTTTACAAGAATGAAATTGTGATAGCTCAAGAGTTTTATTGTTTTGTATAATAATTCTATATTTTGTTGTTTGGTTTTAGTAAGTATATTATATCGTTTCATGAATTGTATGAACTCTATTGCTTAAGATTCTATGTAACTGCTTTGAATTGTAATCAGGAGGAAAAAATAAATTGCATTGAATTGAATTGATAACTGTTAACAGGAAATATTAATTGCCAATGAATAAAGTTGAGGTCGACTCTTAAGCCCCGCCCAATATTCTACACAATTCGCTGCAATTAGACTACTATTCTATAGAGAACTTCCAACACATCAATTAATTATTGGAATGATTTGACCCAATAATTTTCTCAAAAAAAAATTATAACAATTTTGGTAGGATTTAGATTATGAATTTTTCACATAAATAATTTTATCTTTTAATTTCTTCTTTAATGACTTTGGGCTTTAATAAGTCAAAAGTGAGAGCTTCGCTAACGCTCGTTCAAAAAGCTAAATGAAACTTATTCATTTACTCACTCCTCACTGGTTCATAATCAACAGAATTGAAAATTTACCAGACCAAATTCGTTGAAATTTGGCAGTTATTTCAGTTTGCCTTAAAAAGACACACTAAGCAGTTCGATCTTCCGTCTAGAAACGGATTTGAAAAACAATCCAAGGTACGCCCGAGTTTTTCTGCGTATTTTAATCTTCTGATAAAAATTTATCAACTATTATTTCTTTAAAATTCAAACTTCATCAACCGCCATTTTGAATAAAAGTATCAAAGAACATTTTTATTGATGTCATCTTCCTTGTATGAGAAGACCTTGAAAACGATGTATCAAACAATGGGTGTTTACGTTCAAAATATTTGAGTTACAACCCCTCATTTCATTGAAAACTAAAACTTCAATCAGCTGCCATTTCGGATACAAGCATCATAGAACATTTTTTGTCGATGCCATCTTTCTTGTTTCAAAAAGGCCTCAATGATGTACCACACAATTGGTGTTTACATTCAAATATTCGACCCCTAAGTCACCCCCTTATGAGGGGTTTGAATTCAGTTGTACGTCAAAAGGTAGAGTATTTGACCAATAACTTATTCTGGAAGTTAAAGTATTATATCTACAACAGTCTCCAATTTATTGAAGGGTTCTCATACATATGACTCACTCTGTATAACACCCAAGCTCCACTCAAAATCGGCGGGTTTTGAGCGTTCTCTTATGCCCGGTCTACACGACAACGATATTAGCGCAAACCTGCCAGGTTTGCATCGTGTAGATCAAATCTCAGCCAGGTTTGCGTCAATTTTTCTAGGAAACGATTATGTATCATCTATCCATCAATACCAAAATCGCTTCAAAATGAAGATAGAGAATTCGCCAGTTCAGATTCGGATTCAGCACCCTCGAATTAAATATGTGCCAGGTCAATTCTCAAAAATACTCAAAACAAGGAAGATTTTTTAATGGATAATGATTATTTTATTTACTCTATAGTGATGTAATAGATATAGAATTTATTTGCTCTTCACTTGATAAGCAGTATTCTCGATTATTATTTTTATTGAGGAGAAGGAGGATAAGTTGGAGGAGGAGGAGGAGAAGGAGTTGGAGGAGGTGGAGGAGCAGGAGGAGAAGTAGGAGGAGTAGGTGGCGGAGTAGGTGGTGGAGGAGGAAGAGGAGGAGGAGTAGGAGGAGGAGGAGGAGGAGTAAGAGGAGGAGGTGGAATAGTTGAGGAGGAGGAGGAGGAGGAGGAATAGTTGGAGGAGGAGAAGAGGATGTGGTGGTGGAGGAGGAGTAGGTGGAGGAGGAGGAGTAGGTAGTGGATGATGGAGAGGAGGAGGAGGAGGAGGAGGAGGAGAGGAGAGGGTGGAGTAGCTGAGGAGGAGGAGGAATAGTTGGAGGAGGAGGAGGAAGAGTGGGGTGAGGAGGAGAAGGAGGAGTAGGTGGGCGAGGAGGAGGAGTAGGTGAAGAATGAGGAAGAGGAAGAGGAGGAGGAGGAGAAGAATAAGGTGGAAGAGGAAGAGGAGGAGGTGGAGTGGTTTAGGAGGAGGAGGAGGAGGAATAGTTGGAGGAGGAGGAAGAGTATGGTGAGGAAGAGGAGGAGGAGGAGGAGGAGGAGGAAGAGGAGGAAGAGGAGGAAAAGGAGGAGGAGGAAGAGGAGGAGGAATAGTTAGTTGGCGGGGTGGAGGGTTGAGGAGGTGGAGGAGGAGGTCGAGGAGGTGGTGGAGGAGGTGGTCGTGGTGGTGGAGGAGGTTACTCTCGTTAAATGAAATCATATTGAAGTCAATTATATTGATAACAAGATCTTGTTAATAACAAGGAATTTTCTTTTAGAAACATGAGTTATTAACTTTTGTCAAAAGAAATTTTTGACGATTCAGTCAAGTTAATAACTTGTGTTATTAACTCCGGTGTAAACGCAGCTTAAGTTTTTTCAAAGACTGACTGATTAACAGGAAATTTTATACAGGAGCTCAGCTAGGGTCTAGAAATTTTGTCTTTGGAGATCTTCAATACTATGCCAAAAATACGCTCAAGGTAGTTTCACAGCGTTTTTAGAGATTTTCTAAGAATAAATTGATGGAGAATGTCACATTTTTGATGTCACATTTAAGTTCAGTCCAGTTGAAAAAGGGCTAAACATAATCATAAATAACATGTCATAATTAAACATCCAAAACTTTATGAATGAAAACTCCATCTTCGATTTATTTTCAATAAAATAATAAGTTCCATTGATAAATTGTATTTTTCAAAGACCATCTGGTACAGTAGTAGCCTCTACAGGACCGATCAATGTATAGCTTTGAATAGCTCTGTATTCATGTGAATCTCTTTACTAAAATTCTCCTTTCCTTTTTTTCGCAGGTTCCAGACGCACAAGGCTTGAGCAGTATTTCTTTCTCAAAGGAAACCACTTCAACGAGAATTTTTCAGTGTTCTAGATTTGGCATCCGAATGTGTTCTACCCACGAAAAATTCCTCACTTTTGTGAGACGGCTGTTTCAGAATATTCACATTCGAAGCAGGGGCGAGAACTCAAAATGTTTGTGCTTTCATTTAGCATTCCAATTTTAGTCAATGGATGGATAATATTTTGATTGGTTTGTAGATGTGGAGTGATTCAGGAACACTTTGTAACTCGTGAACAAACGGAATTGATATGACTTACATTTGATATTCATATTTGTTTGGAAAGACGATCAATATAGTCTGATAACTAACTCTCTTGGAACTGGATTACTGAGGCTTCGATTGCATGATAACTTTTGAATCATTAGTTATCCATCGGCAGTTGGAGAATGCGATAATTGGTTGCCAATACCATTATTAAATAATAGTTATAATACTGACATAAAATCCCCGAATCGAGATCAAGAACCCTCGTGAAGAAATGGAAAGATCTATTTCTCTACAATCTTCAATTTGATCCATTTTTATATAAGTGAGCACGGAGCTCAGAATCTCCTCAAGAAATTATTGGAAATACTTCAGAATTCTCATCACAAGCTCATTTAATTCAAAAAAAGATTTGGCGTTGTGCTTCAGTTAGGCCTATAGTAGTTCTAATTGTTTCATGAACGAAGTCTTATTTGAAGAGTGCAAAT
>NW_024090520.1:0-24794 GCF_014356525.2 Nilaparvata lugens
GTTGAAAATTCTACTTCTTCTCTTCTCTCTTTTCCACTCCTGCCCTCACAGCATATAGGAGTGAATCCCCTAATCCCCCACACTGGGTTAATTTGGATCCAGAGAATATCAAGCCTCGGAACAGGACTGTATTCAAGAAAAGTGATTAATTTTCTCCAATTTTGCAATAAATACAAGTGGTAGGGCTAAAGATTCATTCTATGACAAGTCAATTTCTGTTTCTTACTTTCTTATAACATTATGACATCATCATTTCATAAATGAGGCGTTTCTTTTCAAATGGGTGTAAGTTTCAATAATACAATCCTGCTACATCAGTGAAATAATGTAATAATATATAAAGATATCATTATTGAAAAACTCGGAGTTGAGTCCCATGATTTGGGAGTTGAGGTTATCTATCTTACAGCCTCTTCTTGTGTTAAGACGTGTTTATATGTTGTGTCAGTCAAGTTGTGTAGTATTTTTTTCTAATGAGTTTAATTAATTTGATAACTAGTCAAATTTAAAATAATGGTGATTTTATTTTACAGGAATTGGTACCACCAGAATGTCATTTGGAATTCGGAGCAATCAGGGATCAAATCTGTGTGATTACAAATGGAGTCAGCAAAATCAAACACATTTCGGATTTGATGGCACTCAGAAGTCATAGGTGAGCTATCAGCAACTTTAGTAGACAGAAGGTTCATCACTCACAGGTGTAAGATTCGAAGTGGTGGGGGGAACGCCAGCGTGACGTCACGTGTAGTAAAAGAGTGATAGAGTAACCACACTGAGCATACAGTTTATTCACTGTATCTTCAAATACATCGTCGTTTAATCCCCTCAAGATTGACCTAGAACTTAAAAATTCTCCATACTTATAGCGAATTAATCACCGATTCTAATGATGTTGTTTAATATATCAAGTTCATTCAACTTGTATGAATAAAATGAAGTTGAAAGTTTTTCAAGAATCTAAACACGTGACACGAAAAAGTTAATAAGCTGGAAAAGCGTTCGTAGACAACGTGATACTATTATGATTTCAGATTAACCCATAAAAAATCTTGATAAACCAATGCATTTCAATAAAACAATAAACCGATCCCGATAAATCCAATGAATTTCATTCATATAAATGCACTGAACACATGCTGGTATCGAGCACATGTTCTACGAGAATCAAAATATCTCATCCCCGAAATTCACAAGCTGATGTATAGCCAAACTACAAAATATAAACACGACCTAGAAGATAAAGAAACCTCAAGGGTTTGAAAGGGAAGGTTAGGAGGTGGGTTTTTTGCTTTTATATTGCAACATGCTTGTATTATTCAAATGTTTTGATAATTATTGTAAAGCAGAAACAGAAAGCTTGCATGTAAAAAATGTTTGTGTTATATAATTTGACTACAGGTCACCGTATGATTTTCAAGAATGCGATATTCTGCCTACTCTGTACTACAGCCTACGTCACGGCTGCAGTTCCCCCACTCCAATTGCATTTCAACTAAAATACTATAGATGAGTGACCACCTTCTGTCTACTAACTTTGAGTTATCACTAGGTAGGCGTAGAGTGAGGTCGACGTTATAATGGCAATCGAGGCAGAAAAGTGTTAATCAAATACTGCCATTATAACGTAGACCTCACTATAGAAAGATGATACAAGGATGATAGACAAGGATAGCAACACTAGTGTTAATCAAATACAGTAGCACGTCAAAAATCCGGATTAATTGGGACCGGACCCCATCCGGATTATCGAAATCACGTTAAAAAATCTGGTGTGGCGCACTCACACAACTTTCCTTGCCGTTATGAAAATTGATCACCTGACGCTAGTATTCCCGCGCATCTCAAGTCTACTATTCAAAGATTTGAGCCAGCTGGTGACAGGGCAATAACGCTGGAGACACACATGAGGTCTGCTATCTCTTCATAGTGAATGATTTAATAGAATCAACAATAATTTGCAATTGAGTAATAAAATTTTCCCGAATTTAAAGCTCATTTTCAATTTTAGGTGAAAATGTTACTGAACATTAATTGTAGAGATTTTCATGCTCAATCTACTCCACTTAATTTTTTTTTTGTTTCAATTGTATCTGAAGCCTGATAATTGGGAATCTATCTGCATTGATGGGGCGGAGCTCCTGAAATTTTTACAGATATGGGACTTGTGGCAGTTGATAGAGCTTATCGATGACTATTTTAGGTATGAATTTGATCAAAATCGTTGGAGCCGTTTCCGAGAAAATCACGAGAAACCCTGTTTTTGACAACATTTTCGCCATTTTAGCCGCCATCTTGAATTGCATTTGATCGAAATTGTTCGTGTCGGATCCTTATAGTGAAAGGACCTTAAGTTCCAAATTTCAAGTCATTCCGTTAATTGGGAGATGAGATATCGTGTACACAGACGCACATACACTCATACACACATACACACACACACACACACACACACACACACACACACACACACACACACACACACACACACACACACACACACACACACACACACACACACATACAGACCAATACCCAAAAACCACTTTTTTGGACTCAGGGGACCTTGAAACGTATAGAAATTTAGAAATTTGGGTACCTTAATTTTTTTCGGAAAGCAATACTTTCCTTACCTATGGTAATAGGGCAAGGAAAGTAAAAACGGCCAGCACGCACTATTCAAGAAACAGCTGTTAAAATTGCATATACAGTAGTCAATTATTGGTGGGTAGAGTATAAGGTACTGTATATACATTAAAAACACGTTTGTAAGGCACAGTATCGTATTTTATTTACAGCAACATGTGTATAACGCACAGTAAAAATTTTATTTCTTGCCAGAGACGAATCCGGATTATTGACGGTCCGGATTTTTGACGTCCGAATTATCGACGTTCTACTGAACTGCCATTATAACGTGGACCTCACTACATGATTTTTCTCTATTCACAGCTACTCAGAGGATATGTCAGAGCTAGGCACCCAGCTACACTACCTCTACACTGAGACCAATAACTCAGCGCCGTCTGCGGAGTCAGCTGCAGACGGTAGTGTGGTGTGGCCTCGCATACGTCGCTCCCTGGGCGAGTTCAGCACACGTCTAACGCAGATAACGCAGCGGGCAAGACAGCAGGCAGCTAGTGAAGAAGAACAGGTGAATTCAAAAATAAATTGGAAAAAATGATTACATTTTGTATTTTTTAATTAATTAATTAACTATAACCATTTATCGCATACGTTGCTCTCTGGGAAAGTTTAGCACACATCTAGCGCATATTTCGCAGCTAAAGGTGCGTACAGACTTTCGCTCTGCTCCGCAACCGAACGTCACTCCAGCAGAGCGATTGATGATCGACCGGCGAGCAAGAGTCGTTCGACCGGGGAACGCGAGAAGATCTTACATCTTCCATAACGTTCATGATGGGTGCGTGGGTGGTGCGACTGTGGTTCGATGGTGGTACGAGGGCGGTACGAGGGCGGTACGAGGAAGGAGCGTGCTCGGTGCTGGTTGGAAGTGCGAATATGTGTACGCAGCTTTATACCTAATATAAATAATGTAAATGAAATAAATGAATAACAGTGGTTTACTATCCTTGCCTGTAATTTTACAAAGCATTAGAATCAGTTTCAATCATCGAAATAGTCTAAATCAATATAACTAGTAGTTCTGTGAACAGTAGACCTCACGCAGTATTCTCATCCACAAGTACCTGATTGAAACTATAGACCTTATGGAAATACAGCAGTAGACTGGCTTCTCCACACATCTGTGTAATCACTTGTCAGCTATAATTTATTATGAATAATTCTGTAGTCTGATTTTTACTTTAATATTGGCGTATGAAAGAGGCTCCTTTTTCCTTTTATATTTTCCTTGAAATGCAAAATTTCCAAAAACATTGTATATACGTCGACGCGCAATTAAAAAGGAACATACCTGTCAAATTTCATGAAAACCTTTTACCGCGTTTCGCCGTAAATGCGCAACATATAAACATTTAAACATTAAGAGAAATGCCAAACCGTCGACTTGAATATTAAGCTGGGTTTACACCAAAGTTATTAACAAAATGTTAATAACTTGATCCTTATAGATTCTATTAGATTGAAAGGAACTTGACAAACACATGTGTTCATCATGTGTATGATAAGTTATGTTTAATCTAATATAGAATCAATAAGGATTAAGTTATTAACATTTTGTTAATAACTTTGGTGTAAACGCAGCTTTAGACCTCACTTCGCTCGGTCAATAAATAATGTAAATGAGATAAATGAAAATAGTTGTTTGCTATCCTTGCTATCCTTATCATTTGACAAAGCATTAGAATCAGTTTCAATTATTGAAATATTCTAAATCATTATAATTACTGGGTTAGCCCTAATTAGCTGGGTTGAAATGGGAAGATTTGAGATGGCCTTGACAGTTGGAATATGAGTGGTGGGGGTAATAATGGCCGGCTCCGGTCTATCTGCGTTTCCAGCCATTTAGTTGAGATGGATCGTTGGACGGGTGAAAATCGCGGCTACGTGGTTAAAGCGTATTATACGAATGGTGAGAGTTTGGTGAAAACGCGATGTGATTTCCGACACCACTTCAACATACCGCGCAACAGGCCTGATCCTTACGATATTTTTCACTTATTGTACAGTAAATGGCTACCTTTTTCCTTATAATTTATAACAAGTGAATAATAAAATTAATTTTTTAAAGAATTAGTTACTTATTAAAATCTTCCCGTTTCACTGGCTAACCCTGTATTTTAAAATAGATCTCTATTCTATAACTCACCATTTCCAAAAAACTTTTCCAGGTGATGAGCTAGGTTTGAGCTTTGTGGCTTTGATAGCTTTGGGATTGAGTGGTAGAGAGGACTTGAAAGTCCCAACTCCGCCCAATAAAGAATTTTTTCATTTTTAATTTCATAGTTTCGGAATTCAATCTAGAGATTAGAGTAATCTAATATTTTACCAATAAAATAAGTTTTGATTTTGATAACTGGTAATTTGTCACCGTCTTTGTGACGAATTGGCAACACTGCTGTATGATTGAACTAATTCCATCCCACTTCTATGTGACAGGTATGTGACGAACTGGCAACACTGTTAGACGTGCTGGGAGCCCACCGTGACTTGTGTGAGCGTGTGGAGCGTGGTGTGGCTGACGACCACCAGAGGGCGCTCAGTAGAATGTTGGCCCTCAAGAAACGCCAGATACAGGGTGTCCTCAGAGGAACTGATGTGAGTATTTCATGGTTTTACAGACTAATCGTTCTATTATTTCAATAGAATAAGGCTATAGCGATGTCCACGTTATAATGGCAGTATTTGATCAACATTGGTGTTGCTATCCTTGTCTATCATTCCACTAAGCAGATAGCGCTATCCTTTTCTAGCTCCGGAATGTTGCCATTTCGGTTTTTAACAATGTAGGAATATAATTAACTAACATAATATTCAATGACAATTATGAAAATTTCGTATTAAATCTTTTAAAATCATATTTCCTTGACGGGTAAAATAGATTTGATTATTATTTATTCAGCAGAGCTTTAGTGCTTACGAGTTTGTGTTTCTTGAATAGTTCCAAATTTCTTGAATAACTCAATATTATTCGTTAAAAGTGGTAATTGAGTGGAATATTCTAATTAATTTATCAATTTAAGCCATCTAAATTCAAAATTTATAGTTTTAATGTTTATTTTGGACCAAAATTTTATAAAAATTGTACACGTGAAATTCTAACCTTATCTTGGACTTTGTCATCTATAAATTTGGAAGAAAAATAGCACAAGGACTAACTTATTATTTTATCTTTCAATGTTATTACATTAGTGCTATTTGCATTGTAAATAAATAAATAAATAAATTTAAAACAAGAGTGAACAGTTGAATACCGTATTACATAGGATATACTGGTATCAGCTATTTTGTATACAAGACAGGAACAAGGCAGTGAATCATCAACACTGTTCTCCTATCTTTCTCCACTGCCATTATAACGTGGACCCCACTATGGAAGCATATACCTTTCTCATTGCAAATAATATACTGTATTAGAAGAAAGGACACCCCAATATAAAACTATATTATGTGTCATGATTATTCTTTATTCATACAATAAGTACATCTACATCATTAAAATGATAGGTAGAGAAAAATGAGGTAACCTTGTGCTATTCCTCTCCCAAATTTAGATAAGGTTACACATAGTCCGAAATAGTTCATGATGGTTACAACATAAGGTGCGTACAGACTTTTGCTCTGCTCCGCAACCGAACGTCACTCCAGCAGAGCGATTGATGATCGACCGGGGAGCAACAGTGGTTCGACCGGGGAACGCGAGAAGATCTAACATCTTCCATAACGTTTATGATGGGTGCGAGGGCGGTGCGACTGTGGTTCGATGGTGGTACGAGGGCGGTACTAGGGAGGAGCGTGCTCGGTGCTGGTTGGAAGCGCGAATATGTGTACGCAGCTTAAGATTTTCAAGAAAATGGAAAATTTCAATTTTTCATGATTTTCATGATGGTTACATCATGGATTTTCGAGAAAATGGAAATTTCAATTTTTCATGATTTTCATGATGGTTACATCATGAGTCTGACTCCGAGTCCGAGTTCCAAATTCCGAGTTCCGAGTTCAAAATTCCGAGGTCCAAGTTTTCGAGAAAGTCTTGTAGTTGTTCACCTCACAAAACTTTCAGTCCTTAATTTTTTTTATTTAGATCAAAGTATTGATTTAGATTTTGTATTTTGGCTCCTTCAGGAGAAAACACTCCCATTATAAAACTATGATGCGTCATGATTCACATCTAACAAAATTGGTTTTGATAACCGTATTTTTGTTTGATGTCTTCAAAACCTCACTGTACGTTTTATTTCGACCATTTTCAGAGCATTTCCCATCATTTAGGTTAGATTCTATTTTTTTGCATTTGGACGGAGGTTCTATCATACATTTAGTATTATCAAATTTAGATTTTAGTTTCTTTATTTCCTCCGACATTAGACTACATTGATTTTTTAGATTTAGTATTTCTTTTTTATGGTCTTCATCTTGTAATTTTATAATCAGTTCCAAAGATTTAATTTCTTCTACCATCCCTAACCTTTCTTCCTCAGACGTTTTTAGAGTTACTTCTAATTGGTTTTTTAAATTAGTGTGGCTACTTTGTAGTTGAGCAACTTTTTCGGCTAAAGTAG
This sequence comes from Nilaparvata lugens, assembly GCF_014356525.2. NCBI lineage: Eukaryota > Metazoa > Arthropoda > Insecta > Hemiptera > Delphacidae > Nilaparvata > Nilaparvata lugens. The sequence continues at coordinate 7,206 of NW_024090520.1, forward strand.
TTTGAGGAACTGGGGTTTTTGGTTTTGGCGTTTTTGAATTTTGGTTTTGGGAACGCGTAAGTACTCCCGCAATGTTTACATTTCTATTAATAACCTTTGGTGTTCTATTTGAGCTCATCTTCCTATCTAAGAAATTATATTACTTGCAATAATAATAATTGATTTATAAATGATAGGATTTTAATTAGGTTATAATTTTAGTCAAGTAAACTATCTATGTTTATTTTTAAATCTCGAAAACCTAACCTCAAAATAACCTCTAAACGATGTTTGGCTTATAAAATAGAATAAGAATTAAAATCTAAAACAAAATGATAAAACGTGATCAAGAAACAATTAATAATGAAATTAATACAAAATTTGTACTTATCCGTGACTATTTATAACACAAAATCTTCCAAAACCCAGGAGCAAAATTATGTATGACTTTCATTCACAAACCTCAAGGTCATCTCTTCTAGTCTATGACATGTATTATAATAAATGATTAAATGAAAAAGACTAAGAAATTGTCAGAGAGCCACAGATTTATTGATACTTAGAAAGACCGGTTTCGGTTATTACACCATTGTCAATCTCTGATAAACTCGGAGTTTATCAGAGATTGACAATGGTGTAATATACTACACCCAGATTTATTGATTTTTTTTTATTACACCATAATATTTTGATTTACTTATTACACAGATTTATTGATACTTAGAGAGACCGTTTTCGGTTATTTCACCATTGTCAATCTCTGATAATTTCTGAGCTCTGATAAACATCAGAGATTGACATTGGTGTAATAACCGAAACCGGTCTTTCTAATAAATTATCAATAATTCTGTAGCTCTCTTACAATTTCTTAGTCTTTTTCATTTAATATGAATAATTACCACAATATCAACTTCTCAACTACACAAAAAGTATAATAAATGAAATGAAGTGCCGTGCGTTTGCACAGTGACAGTTTAATCTAAATTTCATTTCAAACTGGATTAAATCCATATCAAGTCTTGTTCGTTATGATGTGATTTATTTTGAGTTGAAGCCACCAGCGTTGATCAAAGTCAGTTTAAGCATTGACTGTGTAAACGGCCCAAGTCTCATTAGGATTTCTTTATTTGTGTGAAACCTCTCTGTCCCTCTTAAGGGGCGTTTACATTAGTCAAGTTTACTTGAATTAGTTTTGAATGAAATTAATGTATTTTGCAAACTTGAATTCAAGTTTACAAGAACATAAACTTGATGAGTCTCCGGTATGATTTGTGATTCATGTTGTTTCAGTTTATTTCAACTTTTATTTTATATAAAAATCTATTATTTTCCTTACAGCTAGCCGAAATTTGGAAGCAAATACATCCCACCGTGTCAAAGTGTCTTCCAGATGAACCTTCATTCTCTTGATAAAAATTATAGAATAAGATCAAATTGATAATATCAATTAGGTCTACAATATTATACAATTAGGTCTACAATATTAGACAATTAGGAATAAAATATTAGACAAGTTAGGTCTACATATTATGTACACCAGTGTAGTCAGGACTTCCTATATATCGGACCTGCGCCTACAAAAAAATGGCCGCCGTATGTGGTGGCCGACATTGATATTTTAACGGGAACTAGACGAACTGAGATTTCGATAAACTGAGACGCTCTCTAACAGCTGATTATTGATTTTTTCTCAGTAGGAATTTCTATAAGACCACCACATACGACGGCCATTTTTTGTAGGCTCAGTTCCGGTAGTATATAGGAGGTCCTGGGGCCTGTTTCATAAAAGCTACAAGTCACGTAATACAGGAGAATCACCATTCCAATTACATGCTCAATATAGCCGATAAAATCAGCTGTTCCTGTATTACAGGACTTCCAAGTATTTATGAAACAGGGGCCTGGTGTAGTACAATATTTTTTCTGTATCACAGACCTATCAAAACTATGGTTGTGTATGTTATAATATGGAGCAATTTCAACAAATAAACGTATATTGAATGTGCCAAATAATATTAAGTTAATTTTAATTATAATCATTCTTATCCTTATTTTAATTTTGTCATTATTTATTCGAAAATATCATGAACATCTATAGTGAGGTCCACGTTATAATGGCAGTGGAGAAAGATAGGAGATCAACGTTGCAGATCCTCTGTCTTGTCAACGCCTTACGTTAGCTGATACAGGCTTATTGATGTAATATTGATTGATCTACCAACATTGAGACAAACATACGTAACTAACGCAATTCTGTACATTAATAAAAACAAAGACAAATTCACTACTCGTAATATACCATATCTAATACGTCCAAATGCTTTCAATACCTACAATAACCTATTCACTAGACTTACATCTTGCAAACACCAATTGTCCTTCTATTGCCATAGAATAATAATTGTCTACCTGAAAAATTCATTCTAATAGAATTACTAAGTGTTTAATTTATGAAATAAGAGAGTGGGTATGTAGGAAAGTTTACTTCGGACTTGAGATTTCAGAAGATTAATTGACTTTTGTTCCAGTGCTTACATTGTTATATTGTACATACATTTATTCTAGTGTTTATATTGCATATTGTTTCTTCTGGTACTAATTAAATTGTCTTAGACATCCATCTAATTACCTTTAACATTTTTGAACTCTCTTCCAGAGCTCAAGCATTAGCTTTTCTGGGAGAGCCCATTATTTAAATATTAAAATAAAAAAAACATTCGTTGAATATGTTTTTAAATTAGTTTAGATTATAATTAGTTATAACATTATAAGAATGTTTTTGTTTCACTTGTTTGTAAAAAAAGAATGGCAATTGATATTAACTGTTCATTCCCGTTTAAAATACTCAATTATATTTTATTGAGCAAGAAATTATATTTTTCAATAATTTCATAACTAAGATGAAATATTTTTCTTATTAATTATTAACTCTACATTGCTAAAAGACGATCTGACAACAGAGCCAAGCAAGAAAGAGATAGTTGAAAGAATAAGACTTTGATATTGTCAATACCGTACCATTTATTTGAAAATTAATTCATATTACAGAACTAGGTTTCATGGTAACACCTACCACATCTTCAGCTGAATCTTCAACTTTAAATTAAAGTGGTATTGACAATATCAACATCTTATTCTTCCAATTATGGGGAAATACTACAACATCTCATACCATACATTTAAGAAAGAGATAGAGCTATCCGCTCTGTTGAATGATAGACAAGGATAGCAATACCATTGCTAATCAAACACTGCCATTATAACGTGGACCTCACTATGTACAGTGCAATATTGATAGATTTTATTCATATCATTTCATGATATTCACTCTATTCTATTCATTAGGATTATACAAATATATTATATTTATTTGATGTATGACATTTACTTTATAAATGTCACTGAAATTGTTACCTATTGTAAGATTTAGTGCAATAAATACCATATTACTAAGGTGGTGGTTTCACAAAATACATATAGCTTATTATATAATTTATAACTTCATACATTTATTATGAAATAGCATTTATTTTCTCTTCAGATACTGTTTATGGTGAGATATTGTGATACCATAGATAAACAATAGCGTAAGTAGATATCCCATGGTATAGGGAATTTATGTCGCAACTTTTACTGTTATCTCAAGCCGATTACTGTCGATTGTTGTCAATTTTCACTGTTTTGTTGGAGTGATAGTGTATGAACGGCACAACTTGAAAGACTACCAGCGTCACACAGCTGCATAGGAAAGAACTATGTGAACTATCGGCTTGGGATAACAGTAAAAGTTGCGACATATACGCCCTATACCATGGGATATCTACTTATGCTATCGTGTCTCTATGGTGATATCTATCCATAATGAAAACTCTGGGCTGTTGTCAAAATATCACTTATTTATTTTAACAGAACTTATTTACTCTAGACTGTTTTGTCTGGAATTAATTATTGTGGTTGTATTATGCTTGAGGTAGGTGACTTCCTTATTTGAATTTTATGTTTTTAATAATACTCTTTATGACAGATCAAACTGTACCATCACAAAATATTATTTTGTTTTTATAATGTATTTGTTGAGAATTGAAAATATTTATTTATCTTTGTTGAAAATGTTTCATTGATGTACGGTATGCATGTTAATTTTTTGTAGGATTACCGTCGAGAACTTAAAATGTTATGTTTTTAAATTTTTATTTATCAATCAGTTATAATGAGAATGAAAGATATGAGAACAATTATATCAATGAGAATGAAAGATATGAGAACAATTATATCGATGAGAATGAAAGTAACTAGGTCTTGTGAACTATCGATATTACTATTACTATAGTTTGTTGTACCTTAATTATTATACCAGGGCCTTCTATAGGCTATATGGTATGTACTGATTGTATCATAGGTGAACATCATCTATTCTATGGTTGAATCAGGACCTCCTAAATACCGGACCTGCGCCTGTGTGAAAATCTAGGTAAAATGGCGCCGATATGTGGTGGATTCTCAACTCAGCTGACACTGATATGCTGACATCAGTTTTTAGTATTTAGTTGTAGTTAGATGAAGTTTGTTTACAAATGTCACTGGCTTTATACCGTAATATTTGCGACTTTCGCGAGTTTTATAATAGATCAATTATTATTCTATAATTTATTATTAATTTAAGATGTAATAGAGATTCAAATTAGACTTTTTTAGTCTTCAAAGTGTTAATGAATTCAAATTGTAAATAGTAACGTTTTAAGAATTCAAAATGTATATTGAGTGTTGAGTATTCAAAGTGTTTTAATCAACAATATTTTATAATATTCAACCGTTGTTTACTTTTTGTTTATCATCAGCAACTCAACATTTAGCTTTATATTTAGGAGGTCCTGGTTGAATGTAATGAGCAGCTTGCAAATATAGGTAACATTTATCCTACCAGATACCTATTATTTTATGATGAGATTTTTGAAGCAATAAACATGTGCAATCGTTATAAATTTAGTACAAATACTATTATTATTACGGTATATTTTAGTTGAATTGAAAAATTATAATCAAATTATGTTATAATTTTACTCTCTTATTGTTTATGAACTGTTTATCACATTTTTTGTTTTTATAATTTAGAACGTTTACGGTACCTAATTGTTGATTTATAAAATAGAATTATTATTGTAACTTTTTTTGAAATAGGCCTATAAGTAGCCCTGATTTTATATATTTTAAGAACTAATGGTTGATGTTCACTTTCTTCCTAGGCTCAATTCACACTTACGCGACTCAGGTGGAGAAGAGACTGGACTCTAGTCGAGAGCATTTGTTTTCAAATGGGTGACGTCGCGGAGACTAGAATCGACTGGTCTGAGTGTCACCATTTGGAAACACATGCTCTCGACTAGTGTCCAGTCTCTTCTCCACCTGAGTCGCGTAAGTGTGAATTGAGCCTTATTCTTCTGTGACTACGCCTTATCCCACTTTGTAAAAATATTTATTGTTTATTTATTTCTGTAATGTTTTAGAACTCTATTGTTGATGCATATATTTATAAAAATTTATTGATCAAAATTATATTTATATATTAAACTATATTTAGTATGCTGATGAATAAAGTATGAATTGTTGAAGAATCTATTGTTTTATTTCTAATAATCCTTTCCTCCTGTGCTCATATGATTTGAAATATTGGATATAATTCTATGGGCTGTACCATTCTTTCCCTCAAATTCTACTTACTCAGTGAGCACGCTGTCTTTCTATATAGCCTTGGTGAAATAATTTTTTCCCACAGTTACGTTGAAAAGTGGCCATTGCTGCACTGATTACAGAACGCAAAGAATCACTTTTCCGCTCTAGTGCGGGAAAAATTTTTCTGCACTCCAGATTTGCAACATGGCAACGCAAAATACTTAGTAGGTTATATGGAGCAACAGTGCAGCAAAATCAAAATGAAGTTGGTAACAGTGACTGCTGTGGCTGCTATAGTGAGCAGAGGTGCAACCAAGCACAACGCGCTAATTATTATTCATTATATATTATAACCAACGACAACGAGGACTTTAGGATTTTAGGATTAAGGTTTTTATCAATAATAAAATTACACAGAAAAACATTTGATGCATTTCAGGCAATTTTACCCATAATTACCCACTTTTCATATTCAATGGTAACTGTAGGAAAAACTTAATGTGAAATACGTGCGCAAAGTTCCTCTGCTGCACTCAAGAAACCATTCCGCCCTCGCCTACGGCTCGGGCGTAAACGTTTCTTTCGGTGCAGCAAACTGTCACTTTGCGCACTAGTTGCACAAATAACTATTTCCATGGTCTTGAATGTGTTAGGAAGAGAGTCAAAACTTATCTATAGCATATAGCACCATGCAAGATGTTATAGATTACGGATGCTTGAATGATGCCAAGCTTATAACGCCAAAAAATAAGGTGACCTTATAAAACTTATAAACGTTAAATAAAATTTATAAAATTGAAACATTTATAAACTTTGAAAATTCTCATCCTTACTCCAGTTGTAAGTCCAATATGTAGGCCTATTCATGGATTTAATAAAAATTCTCAAATCTCCCAGATTTGGTTGATATTGGGGCTATGGATAGAGGTTGACCTAACAAGTGTTGTGCTATAATAGGAGACGTTTCGCTACAATACAGGGTGAGTTATTCACTCAAACATAAAATCCTACCTCCGCTCACAGATCCGAGAAATCACTCATCTTCAAATGCTTATAACTCAAGAATAGGACTGAATTTAGCAAATGTGATGACATATTTTTGTTCCTCTCGTCAAGTACTATCATTCCTGAGAGTTTGAGCGATTTTAATTGTTGACTATTTTTGCAAAAATCCATGATGTTTTAGCCTAAATTCTTTCACTTTTACAACAGTGCAATACTAAAGGCTTCAGAGTTGTGCTTTAGTATAAATTGGAAAGTACTCATTAATAAAAGGTATAAATTATTCCAGTCACATAGCAACAAAGACATTATACTTCATTACAATACTGTAGGCTACATAGTATAAATTGGAAAAGTTACTCATTAATAAAAGTATAAATTATTCCAGTCACATAGCAACAAGACATTATACTTCATTACAATACTGTAGGCTGCAGTGTTGTACTTTAATAAAAATGGAAAAGTTATCTATATATATAAAAGCGAAATGGCACTCACTCACTGACTGACTCACTCACTCACTCACTCACTCTCTCACTCACTCGCATAACTAAAAATCTACCGGACCAAAAACGTTCAAATTTGGTAGATATGTTCAGTTGGCCCTTTAAGGCGCACTAAGAAATGTTTTGGCAATATTTTAACTCTAAGGGTTGTTTTTAAGGGTTAAAGTTCGTCTTTTAGCATGTATATTCTTCTTCTCCCAATCCTCTCTTATTATAATTGAAATTTCCATATCATATGTTACTATAGAACTATAATCTAGATAGAGTACCTCTTCGAAACAGTTGTTAACTGACAACTAAATTTATAATTTTGTCAGTTGGCATTAAGTTGAGTTGACTTTGTTAGGTTGGCACCAAGTTGAAGATGTAAATGCATTTATCGCGGAAAATTGATACTGCTACTTCAATCCTGGAAATATTATAATACTACCGTCAGTCTCGCTTCGCTCGCCATATCCGTTTAGCCAGACGTTTAGTCTGGCCCCCGACTGGATTGTCCTAACATATGATAAAATTGCTCAAATGAAAAATGCAGGCGAGCGAAGCGAGCCTGCTGATCTCATTCTTGGACGATCCAGTCGGGGGTCCAGGGGCGGAGCCCCCTGGCTAGACGGATATGGCGAGCGAAGCGAGCCTTACGGCTAGTCATTAATAAAAGGTATAAATTATTATTCCAGTCTCATAGCAACAAAGACATCACTCACATCAAGCGCGCAATATTATCACATAAAATTCGCTCTTGAAGAAGTAATCAATCTCAAAGAATCTGACCTGTGTGTATTCCAACCTTTATCTCAAGTAATTTATTGACTTGAAAACAACTTGAGATTATTATTAACTTATTTGGAAATATTTCTCGATTCTCAGCTATAAACAAACTTCTTCAACAATATTACTCAATCTTATTGAAATCATTGAAACATGTTGGATCCTTAAACTATTTTGAACATTTATTATTGATATAATTGAGATGAATGAGAAATACATCGAACTCTTATGATAATAAGAGAGTTTGATGATAGTCTAATAGGACGATAAATTACAAAAATATAAAGAAATGTTTTCTCTCCTGAGATAAATTTTGGATCCTTAAACTATATTTTGAACCTTTAAGTTATTGATATAATTGAGATGAATGAGAAATACATCGAACTCTTATGATAATAAGAGAGTTTGATGATAGTCTAATAGGACGATGAATTACAAAAATATATAAATGTTTTCTCTCCTGAGAAAAATGTTGGATCCTTAAACTATTTTGAACATTCAAGTTATTGATATAATTGGAATGAATGAGAAATACATCGAACTCTTATAAGAGATTTTGATAATAGCCTAATATTTATTAATTTATTGTATAAAATACTATAATCATAATACAATATGACATTGGAGGAAAAACTAGGCTGAGCCTGTACCATTTCTCTCCAAAAATTTGATAAAATGTTAATGTTGTCCAAAAGATAAGGCTATGAAATAACACACTGCTTCGTCGTTACTTGATTTTCGGTCCAGGAATGATGATTTAAAATTTTGAAGGTTGATTTTATACTCTAAATGAATCACAGAATGTATCACAATAAATTAAAAACTTTAAAAATATTGCCTTTAATTAAACAATTTTAATACAAAATCAAAAACCTACTGACTATCTGTTATTCACATCTGAAAATAGAAAGAAGAATTACAAAAATATATAGAAATCTTTTCTCTCCTGAGAAAAGATGTCTATATATGAAGCATGAATAATGATATATATTTGAGATGAGCTTAACATAAAACAACAGCTTTTAAGGTAGGCTCCGAACCATTTTTAGACTACTCAGTTAAATTCAGTATGAAAAGAAATTTGTGTAGCCTAGAAGAACCGTTGATTGTGTACCATATGATATTGTCATAAAAATGACTCCTAGGCTCATTTTATTTTTAGAATAAATAGAATAGAATAGATTTTTATTCCTTTAAGCATAATGTCTTCCTATTCAATCGGAAACGTCACATACAATTACGATAGTAATACATCTAGCAGACATTCAATAATAAAGACATAAAATGCAATTTGAATATTCAACTCATGAAAGTTTATATCACAGTTCACTTATATAAAATTTATTCTAAATGCATTCAAATTTAATCAGAAGTATCTACTATGTGGATTATTGTTTGTAGTCATACACTTTTTATTGTCATACACTTTACATAAAGTCACATATCATGAAGTCACACATGTCATACACTTTACATAAAATCACATACACACATAAAGTCATCCACTTTACATAATATTTTCCAAATTTTCCCTATTACTACACATATTTGTAGCTATAATAGATGCATTACTCATGTTTAGGAATTCAGTCAATGAGTAAAGCGGATTTTCTGTCAAAAGTGTTTTAATTTGAAGTTTAAACTGAGCAACAGAAATCGCAACTTTTACTACTGTTATCCCAAGCCGATAGTTCACGTAGTTCTTTCCTATGCAGCTTTATGACGCTGGTAGTCTCTCTAATTGTGCCGTTCATACACTCTCACCCCAACAAAACAGTAAAAATTGACAATAATCGACAGTAATCGGCTTGAGATAACAGTAAAAGTTGCGACATAAACGCCCTATACCATGAGATATCTACTGTACTTTATGCTATCGTTTCTGTTTCTCTATGGTAATATTATTATGCATCTACATAAATTGGCGGAGCTTTGGACATATCAATGTCCATTCTTCGGAAAGAATATTCAAAATTTCCTTCCCACTAACTCTCTACCAAAATGAGAGGGAAAGTACCGGTAATAGAATACGATCCAAAATATCATCTTGCAGCAATCCCGATTGTTAAGTCAGGATGAGGTATATATATATAAAGTTGACACTGAAAATCAAGTGGAGGTACCTATTGAAAAAGTTATAACTTGAAATGTTACAAATGTTAATGCTGCTATCTCCAATTTATTGATTAGGCCTACAAATGTTTTCAACCTTGCTCTAGTAATTTCATGGTTGAAACACTTCAATACACGACGACTTACACGTTACTTATTCAAAATTGTTAATTTCAAGCATTGATCGTCAACTTTTCCTCTGTTGCTCATTCCAGAAACGATCTATATAGGATTATTTTTGCTTTACAAACATTGTTGAAGTGAATATATATCAAGCGTAGGCCTATATTTATATTGAAGTGTTATAACAAACTTGAAATTTAGTAAAGCAAGGTTGAACAAAATGTCTGTAAAACAAAAATATTGATAATTTCAAGATAGAAGACCTTATTAGAGGAACAACTTAATTAATCAACTAGCCGTCAGGCTCGCTTCGCTCGCCTGAATTTTTTATTTAAGAATGCTTCATTCCATCAGATAGTCAAAGTACTTTTTTTTGAACTTTGAACTTTATTTTCCAAAAAACATTACAAACAAAGAAAACGAAAAACAATAAGGGTACTTACTTATTGCATTAGCAAGTTGATGCTAAATGTAGCTATATATTATAGTTTATTAATAAGAAAGTAACATTGCTGCTAGAATAAATATAATGTCCATTATAAATAATTACGGGTAATATTCTTACTCACTCAATACTTACTTACTTAATTACTTCCTCACTCGATTCAAAGCGCAAATAAACGCTGGAAAACGCAGATTTTTGGGCTTATCTTTGGTGTTGGGTATTGCAAATTCCTTCTAACACAACATTATTACACCCCAGCTTAGCTTATCTGTACTAAATTTGAACAATTTCTGTTCATTTGTTCTCGATAGATCTGAGAAAAAGCAGAAACCGCTGGAAAAACGCTAATTTTGGGCGTATCTTTGACGTTATTGCAAATTCCTTCTAACACAACATTATTACACCCTAGCTTAGTTTCTTTACTAAATTTGAACATTTTCTGTTCATTTGTTCTCGATAAAGCTTAGAAAATGCTGGAAAAACGCAGATTTTGGGCGTATCTGTGAAAATGTTTCCAAATTCGTTCTTAGTGCGCCTCTAAAGGGCCAACTGAACAATCATACCTACCAAATATGAACGTTTTTGGTCCGGTAGATTTTTAGTTCTGCGAGTGAGTGAGTCAGTCAGTCAGTGAAGAAGAAGATGAAAATTCATCCTGAATACGGTATGATCTATAAAAAAACCCGTAAAACTTTTTTTAAACTCAAATACTCCCAATTGCATCATCATCAGATAGTAGATGATGATGAAGATATAAGTCTTCATAGGCTACCAACAGTTCAACTATAAATTGAATAAAATTATTCATCCAATCTGATATCAAGAAAAAGTTTCCAAAAAGAAAAAATAGTGAATGGTTGATAATAAAAAAACACGTCTTTGAATAAGATGATTCTGTTATGTAATTGAATTGGAAAAATGAAAAATTAAATTGAAAAATATTGATTATTCAAAAAAACGTGTTATGGAACTCATTCGAATACTCTTATTATTATAAGTAGCCTACTCTAATAAAAATAACTGATGAAAATTTATTTCAAGTGGTCATGACTTTTGCAAATGACTAATTTGATCACCACTCGAAAAGTATCTTGAACATTCTAGTACAATTAAATCGATTAGCTGGATTTATTTATTCATTTATTCATTTATTCGTGGACAGTATCAAATCATATAAATATGATTAGGAAGGAACACAGGCTTGGCCCAAATCTATTCCATTCCTAAATTTTGATAAATTAATAAAATGTCCAAAAAAGGTTATGTTCTACTGTACAAACGTTCAAGTTCAATTTTCGTCCAAAAATATATATAACTTAAGCTAAACATTTTGAATTTGGAAAAATTAAAACACCAAACTATATTCAAATATAGCATTTGATTATAAATTCATATAAAATTGAAAAGGAATCTCATATAGATGGGATGATTCTCATGTTAATTGTTTATTCTTATTAATAGTTTTAATAGTCTTACTTCTTTGTATTCTTAAATATTTATAATGAATCATTGTGATCATTAAATAAATACGATTTTTATTGTGTTGTTGTGGAAGCATTTTGAGAAAAAATCTGTTTGCTTCCATGTATTCATGGAATTCTCACTTCTTTTTTTGGTAGAGAGTTAGTGGGGAGGATATTTTTAATATTGTTTCCGAAGAATGGACATTGATATGTCCAAAGCTCCGCCAATTTATGTAGATGCATAACAATATAATTATCCATAGTTATTATATTACAAATTACTTTTTCATATCATATACAGTTCAATAATTATTTTCTTAGTCTATATTATGTTAATTCATCTATAATTTTGCTGTATTGTAAGCTATTGTATATAAGTGTATAAGCCAGTATATATTGTAATCTACATAAATAAAGTACTCAATTAATCAATCAATCAATCAATCAATTCTTTGTATTTTGAAATATTTTTAATGAATTTTTGTAATAATTAATTACATAATAAATAAAAAAAATATTTTTATTGTGTTATGGAAGCAATTTTGGGAGAAATCCTGTTTGCTTCATAGATAAATAAATAAATATTGATCCATTTTCTATCTCATATAGGCCTATATTTTATCAACCATGGAAAATAATCTTCTCATGATTATTTGATGATAAATTTTCATAATTGGAATGAAATATTCTAGAAGTCAATTATATTCCTCCTCAAGGCACAGAAGCTTTTTGGCAACAGTGTGGAGCTACACTAAAGGATGGAGCTATCGGCTTTGTCTGATGACAGACAAGAAAAACAAACCAATGTTTATCAGGTGCTGACTGTATAACGTCAATCTATAAATATGTAATCTACAAATATTATACATCTAAGAAATGATACGTTACAACCAGTATGTATAAGTCAACTACATAGATATAATATGTGTTTATGTATAGGTACTTCAAAAAATAAGTTACATATAGTTTAAAATACATAGTCTACCATCTACATAAATACATCGTCTCAATCACCTATTTTGTGATAAGGAGTTGATAAGAGCTTTGAATGATGTACGTTGTCAGGCTTGAAAAACGTGATGTAGTTTACTGTGTACGGTATTGAAGCTTTCAGCGTTTAACTAGATAGAGGCAATATAAATTATTTTCAAACAATACGCAGGTGGAAACATATTGGTGAACTTGAGAGAGGAGAGAGAGAGGAAGAGAGAGTGAGAAAGTGACAGAGAGAAGAGACAGATAGGATGAGTGCCTGTGTATTGCAAGTGTCACAATTCTCAATCAAGAATAATGTTTGAATTAACAGTTGATTTTCAGCAGTTGAATTAACTGCTTCAACTATCAACGATTTCATTAATTTATAAACTGAACCATATATAGTAGGCCTATTGTATTTTATTACTTTCCTTGCCCTATTACCATAGGTAAGGAAAGTATTGCTTTCCGAAAAAAATTAAGGTACCCCAATTTCTAAATTTCTATACGCTTCAAGGTCCCCTGAGTCCAAAAAAGTGGTTTTTGGGTGTTGGTCTGTATGTGTGTGTGTGTGTGTGTGTGTGTGTGTGTGTCTGTATGAGTGTATGTGCGTCTGTGTACACGATATCTCACCTCACAATTAACGGAATGACTTGAAATTTAGAACTTGAAGTCCTTACACTATAAGGATCCGACACGAACAATTTCGATCTAATGCAATTCAAGATGGCGGCTGAAATGGAGAAAATGTTGTCAAAAACAGGGTTTTTCGCGATTTTCTCAAAAAATGCTCAAACGATTTTCATTAAATTTATACCTAAAATAGTCAGTGATAAGCTCTATCAACTGCCACAAGTCCCATATCTGTAAAAATTTCAGGAGCTCCGCCCCATCTATGCAAAGTTTGATTTTAGATTCCCAATTATTAGGCTTCAGATACAATTTAAACAAAAAAATTCGAGTGGAAAAGATTGAGCATGAAAATCTCTACAATTGATGTTCAGTAACATTTTTACCTGAAATTGAAAATAAGTTCAAATTTCGAGAAAAAGTGATTATTCAATAATTGCAAACTGTTGGCAACTGTTGATTCTATTGAATCATTCACTAGGAAGAGATAGCAGACCTCGTGTGTCTCCAGCGTTATAGTCCTGTCACCAGCTGGCTCAGATCTTTGTCTATAAGTAGACTTGAGATGCACGTGAACACTAGCGTCAGGTGATCAATTCTCATAACGACAAGGAAAGTTGTGTGAGTGCGCCACACCAGATTTTTTCAGCTTTAGACATTTAGACCATTTTATCAGATGTTCAAAACAGACAACAAAATTTGACAATATTTTCGGAGAATCGGAAAACCCCACATATTTTTGGTAGGAGTATAATGAAGATATACCGTAATCTTGATGATGAAAGTTTAAATAATGAAGGTTAGATGAATAATTATGGTAATTATAGTTGGTTTACTGGAAAACCAGTTTATCAGAGATTGACAATGGTGTAACAACCGAAACCGGTCTTTCTAAGTACCGTATCAATAAATCTGTGGTTTTTGACAATTTCTCAGTATTTTTATTTAACATGAATAATTACCACAATATCAACATCTCAAATACACAAAAAAGTGGTAAAAAAAAGAAAAATATATAGTTGGGTTAAATAATGGAATATAATGTATAATCCATACTAGTAGACCTACAGATCTCTAGGATGTAGTGGGCTCCAAAACACCCATTTATGTGAGATTACAAAATTAAAAATCTGGTGTGGCGCACTCACACAACTTTCCTTGCCGTTATGAAAATTTATTACCTGACGCTAGTGTTCCCGCTCATCTCAAGTCTACTATTCAAAGATCTAAGCCAGCTGGTGACAAGACTATAACGCTGGAGACACACGAGGTCTGCTATCTCTTCATTGTGAATGATTTAATAGAATCTACAGTTGCCAACAGTTTGCAATTGAAATAATCACATTTTACCGAATTTCGAGCTTATTTTTAATTTTAGGTGAAAATGTTACTGAACATCAATAATTGTAGAGATTCTCATGCTCGATCTTTTCCACTAGAATTTTTTTTTGGTTTAAATTGTATCTGAAGCCTAATAATTGGGAATCTAAAATCAAAGTTTGCATAGATGGGGCGGAGCTCCTGAAATTTTTACAGATATGGGACTTGTGGCAGTTGATAGAGCTTATCGATGACTATTTCAGGTATAACTTTAATCAAAATCGTTGGAGCCATTTTCGAGAAAATTGCGAAAAACCCTGTTTTTGACAACATTTTCGCTATTTTAGCCACCATCTTGAATTGCATTTGATCGAAATTGTTCGTGTCGGATCCTTATAGGGGAAGACCTTAAGTTCCAAATTTCAAGTCATTCCGTTAATTGGGAGATGAGATATCGTGTGCACAGACGCACATACACTCATACACACACACACCACACACACACCACACACACCACACCACACACACACACACACACACACACACACACACACACACACACACACACACACACACACACCACACACACCACACACACCACACACACCACACACACACACACACACACACCACACACACACACACACACACAACACACACACACACACACACACAACACACACACCACACACACCACACACAACACACACACCACACACAACACACACACACACCACACACACCACACCACACACACACACACACACACATACATACATACATACATACAGACCAATACCCAAAAAACCACTTTTTTGGACTCAGGGGACCTCGAAACGTATAGAAATTTACAAATTGGGGTACCTTAATTTTTTTCGGAAAGCAATACTTTCCTTACCTAGGGCAAGGAAAGTAAAAATGAAATCAAATTTTGAGTACAGTAGCTTGTAATTTTAATACACAATATGATAAAGGATGAATATTATTATTGAATTTATAAATAGATTATATTGTACCCTTTAAAATTAATAAAATAATAAAACAAGAATACACATTTTCTCATTTTATTAATTTTAAAGGTTACTATAATTCTATATTTTATGAAAACAAGAGAGTACCTGAATTCATATATTTTTATTATTAAACATTAATTATATAATTAGATCTTAATGGAAAAGGCAAAAGGCTCATACAAAATGTTCAAATTCGGTACAGAGGTTTAGCTAGGGTTTTAAAATTTTGTGATGTGGTGACTTAAATTTTTCATCAAAGATACGCCCAAAATCAGCGTTTTTCTCAGCTTTTCTGCGTTTTCTCAGTACTTTGACTTTCTGTTGGAATGAAGTATGTTCAAATGAAAAATGCAGGTGAGCGAAGCGAGCCCGCTGATCTCATTTTTGGACGATCCAGTCGGGGGTCCAGGGGGCGGAGACCCATGGCTAGACGGATATGACGAGCGAAGCGAGCCTGACGGCTAGTTGATTAATTAAGTTGTTCCTCTAATAAAGCCTTCTATCTTGAAATTATCAATATTATTGTTTTACAGACATTTTGTTCATCCTTGCTCTACTAAATTTCAAGTTTGTAATAACACTTCAATAAATACACGCTTGATATAATATATTCACTTCAACTATGTTTCTAAAGCAAAAATAATAATAGCCCCCTGGCTAGACGGATATGGCGAGCGAAGCGAGCCTGACGGCTAGTAATTGAATAAAAACACACATACGTTGTCAAATTCTACACAGTTGACTTGAAATGTGACCGGTGTAGTCAAGAAACCATGGTCGTGTACCGAATAAAACTGTGTAGAATTTGATAACATATGTGGGTTTTATTCAAATCACAAATAATGAAAATAGAATAAATAAATAATAATTTATTTTAATTTTTAATGAATCCATATGAGAAACGCACATATTATCTTCAATAAATAAACGCCTCAACCTTTCAACTAGTTTACAAACTAGTTAATACCTTTCAAACAAACAGTTTCTGTTGACGTTGAAATCATTAACGATCAATCACTTGACACTTCAGTACCTATTCTATGTTCATGTGGGAAGGTCATACCACTCGTTCAGTGTGTGTTCATGTGTATTTTATTCTTCATCTACTTTATCATCCTCTCTCGCCTTCTCCTCTAATTCTTCTTCGTTATCTTCTTCTTCTCTTTCTTTTTCTTCCAACTCTCTGCTTCTCCTTCTTCTTCGTTTTCTTCTTCTTCTCTTTCTTTTTCTTCCAATTCTCTGCTTCTTCTTCTTCTTCTTCTTCTTCTTCTTCTTCTTCTTCTTCTTCTTCTTCTTCTTCTTCTTCTTCTTCTTCTTCTTCTCCTTTTTCTTCTTCTAATTCTCTTCTAACTCTCTCCTTTTTCTTCTTTCAATTCTCTTTAAGCTCTCTTCTTCTCCTTTTTCTAATTCTCTTCTAACACTTTCCTTTTTCTTCTTTCAATTCTCTTCCAGCTCTCTTCTTCTTCTTCGTCTTTCTAATTCTCTTCTAACTCTCTCCTTTTTCTTCTTTCAATTCTCTTCTAGCTCTCTTCTTCTTCTTCTTCTTCTTCTTCTTCTTCTAATTCTCTTCTAACTCTCTCCTT
>NW_024090521.1:0-31952 GCF_014356525.2 Nilaparvata lugens
TTCGAAAACAACTAATTTATATTGCACCAAGATAATGAATAGTATCCAAACGATCTCGTAAACAACAATAATAACGAAGTATATTAAATTAGATTGAAGCTTTTGAACTCTGGCTGTACAGAAGAATGCTGAAAATATCCTGGACACAAAAAGTTACTAATCAAGAGGTTCTCAGGAGAATGAATGAAGAACCGGAGCTCCTGAATACCATTAAAACTAGAATACTGCAATACCTCGGCCACATCATGAGGAATAGCTCAAGATACAGACTTCTGCAAGAGATCCTTCAAGGAAAAATCAACGGAAAAAGGGGACCTGGCCGAAGGAGAATTCATGGCTGGCAAATCTGAGGCTATGGTTTCACCCAGTCATCTGCAGCTGTTCCGTAGCGCCGTCGACAAAATCAGGATAGCCATTATGATCGCCAACATCCGAAACGGAGCAGGCACGTGAAGAAGAAAGAATATTAAATTGAAAATAAAAAACTAGATAATCCAAGAATATTATTTTGATATCAAAATAATAAGCTCCATTTGAAGGTCTCTTGCAAAATATGTTTTTTTTTACATATTGTTGAAGGATTAGAATTACATATGTTTAGAAATCCTCGAGTGCAGCATTTATTTTACTTTTATTCTTTATTAATTTTTCTCCTCTCTCAATATTGGGGCGCTACTCTTACTGGCGGACAAGTTCTCACTTATGCCAGTAGATTTCCACCAAGCTTATGCTTTTCGAAGTGTTATGCTATATGAGGGACAATTGTTTAAGCAACAGAGTAATTTCTCATTTCATTGATGGTCAAGTTCCAAACATCATCTGTTTGAAATTTATTTATTTATTTATACGTGGATACAATAACAAATCATATAAATCTGATTGGGAAGGAAAACAGGCTTGGCCCAAAACTATTCCATTCCCAAATTTTGATTACATGTCCAAAAAATAGTTTATGTTGTTCTGTAAGAAGCAGGTCAACTTTCGTCCAAAAATAAATATGAGATGAAAATTTTAAATTTAGAAAAATTAAAAACACCAAATTATAGTTAAATATTAAACTTAATTATCACTGCACATTGTATTAATTAAGTTATTTTATGAATTTTGAAGCCAAAAATACACACAAATTCTCACTAAGAACAGCTGAACATAAAAGTAGAAAATGTAAAAGTAGAAATCATCTGCTTAATCCAATAGAATTTGTAAGGTCGACAGAAAATCGTACAAAAGTGTAGGAAAATATACATTGATGTGTAATGTAACCGACTTAACCCATCCACGATTTAAAACATCGAATAAATATCTTAACCACAGTTCTTCTGTTCTGGGATAACCCACAATGTTTTACACCCACTTTATCCCTCAGTATCGGTTACACCAGATATAGACAACAGATACATAGATATAACTTCCACATCGGATATATATAGACAAGCCACTAATGTTCTCGAATTTCCTCCTATATTTTGCCTCCGCCTCGAAAACAAAACAGAAAAAGTTTTCTACCGCTTTCCACGGGCGTCGAGCACGCGAGGAAAAGCTCCCCGATGGGAAAAAACTGTCGAAAGATCACGAGCTTTTCTTGCTAGTGGGGTTTTCTTTGTTGCGTTTTCCTCCTCCGACACCGAACAGCTTTCTGAGAATCAGCCGGGGTGAAGCTCAATTCGTCTTATTGTATCGTCTCTTCTTTCGGAAGGTTACACTATTTCGTCTGAACTACTAATATAATAAAATAATATATTGAAGCACTACATTCTATGGATCAATAAATATCATAACTGGTAGTTCTGTGAACAGTGGACCTCGCGCTCAGTAAGTTCATAGAGAAACAATAACATAAGTAGATAATCTTTTTTGATGTCTCCTCTAATTCCTTGTAGATGAACAGTATAGGGCGTTTATGTCGCAACATTTACTGTTATCTCAAGCCGATAGTCCACGTAGTTCTTTCCCGTGGAGTTTTATGACGCTGGCAGTCTCTCATATTGTGCCGTTCATACACTCTTACCCGGTCAAAACAGTAAAAATCGACAATAATCGACAGTAATCGGTTTGAGATAACAGTAAAAGTTGCGACATAAACGCCCTATACCATGGGATATCTACTTACGCTATTGTTTCTCTATGGTGAGTTACATTGAACTGTTGTTATGTTTTCTCAAAAATTGATAAATAATTTATCAATTTAAAATGTCTAGAAAAAATCCTAAATAAATGGAGTTTCCTGTCCTATCGTACCGTGACGAGTCGTCCCGGAATGTGAGTGTGAGCGCTGTTATCAGGTCTGGCTGCCGTCGATACGCCAATCCAATCAACCCATCAGAGAACATTCTGTGTTGTCGTGTTGGCGGGAAATCGGTGTGTTGAAATTAACAAAATAAACTTCTATACTGCTGATTCCCTACAAACTTCATTTCTTACGTTTCATGATTTTAGAAATCAATTTCTTAATTTCTTTTCAATAATATTTGTTTTAATCATCAGATTGAAAAATAAAAATGTAAATGAAGTTTTCTATTAATTGTCCGAACAAAGTGAGGTCCAAGAGTCAAGTCGACGGTTTGGCATTTCTCTTAATGTTTAAATGTTTATATGTTGCGCATTTACAGCGAAACGCGATAATAGATTTCCATGAACTTTGACAGGTATGTTCCTCTTCTAGTTGCAAGTCGACGAATATACAAGGTTTTTTGAAATTTTGCATTCCAAGGATGATATAAGAGGAAAAAGGAGCCTCCTTCATACGCCAATATTAGAGTAAAAATCTGAGTATCATCATAAATCAGCTGACAAGTGATTACACAGATGTGTGGAGGAGCCAGTCTATTGCTGTATTTCCATAAGGTCATAGTTTCAATCAGGTACTTGTGGATGAGAATACTGCGTGAGGTCTACTGTTCACAGAACTACTAGTAGCTCCAAACTTCAAACCATAATCACGGCCTGAGCTTATGGAAAGACAAGGTTAGTAGACAACTGTCTACTAACGTTGAAGGAAAGATACATTTTCAAGATGTTCAATGTTTTTGAAAGGGTAGTATTATAGTTCACTAGACAGCTGATTCATGATGAATAATTCTATAGTCTGATTTTACTCTGATATTGGTGTTCGCAGGAGACTCATTTTCCTTTTGTAGTATCCATAAAATGCAAAATTAAAAAAACCCTATGTATACGTCGACACGAAATTTAAAAAGGAACATACCTGTCAAATTTCATGAAAATCTATTGATGCGTTTCGCTGTAAATTCGCAACATAGTTCGTTGTTTTTGAAAGGGTAGTATTATAGTTTAATAGACAGCTGATTCATGATGAATAATATTCTTTAGTCTGATTTTTACGGTTATGATTGGTGTTCGAAGGGAACTCATTCTCTTCTTGTAGTATCCATAAAATGCAAAATAAAAAAAACCCTATTTATACGTCGACGCGGAATTCAAAAAGGAACATACCTGTCAAATTTCATGAAAATCTATTGATGCGTTTCGCTGTAAATTCGCAACATAGTTCGTTGTTTTTGAAAGGGTAGTATTATAGTTTAATAGACAGCTGATTCATGATGAATAATATTCTATAGTCTGATTTTTACGGTATGATATTGGTGTTCGAAGGGAACTCATTTTCTTCTTGTAGTATCCATAAAATGCAAAATTAAAAAAACCCTATTTATACGTCGACGCGGAATTCAAAAAGGAACATACCTGTCAAATTTCATGAAAATCTATTGCTGCCTTTCGCTGTAAATGCGCAACATAATATGAACATTATTGAACATTTGAACAAAGAGAAATGCAAAACCGTCGACTTGAATCTAAGACCTCACTCCGCTTGGTCAATTAATTTCATTTCATCCATCAGTTTCTGAACTCAAAATTCAACGCTGGCCAATCTTAAGGTCCTTGATGTCAGGATCACAAACGAATTGGATAAATTTTTCCCCGTTCAGCAGATAATTATGTCCTAAGAAAAGTATGAATAAAAATGAGAACAAGGATCTGAAACAGGGAACGTCTTCTCATTATACCCAAGTACCTTGTTTCCCCTCATCCACCCGCTAAAAAAATGGTGCTTAACAACTTTTAAACGTTTCTACCCTCTGGCGATTCACAATATTCTGGAACTACCACTTTCAAACCCATCCCTTAGTATCTTCATCATCCCAAAACCCAACCACCCCGAACATGTATCATTATACTTGTACAATCCCACCCCAAATATATATTCTACATAACTGGACACCCAAAACAAGGGTGGCTTGTCATTGAGTCACGTCCTCAAAAAAATTATTACTTATTGCATCTATCACAGCCCCCGACTATTGAGGTACTTTGGAAGAGTGTTAGGGGTGGTCGAGGGGGAAAGATGATGATGAGTAGGAGGAGGGGTAGGTGGTGGAGGGGGAGGAGGATGAGGAGGAAAAGGAGAGAAATTGATGGAGGAGGGGGAGGTGGTGGAGGAGGTGCAGAAGAAGCAGAGAAGCACGAAGATTGATTGATTGAGTACTTTATTTAATGTAGATTACAATATATACTGGCTTATACACTCATATAAAATAGCTTACAATACAACAAAATTATAGATGAATTTACATAATATACACTAAGGAAATACTTATTGAACTGTATATGATACGAAAAAGCAATTTGTAATAATTGAAGATGAAATTGTTATGCATCCACATAAATTGGCGGAGATTTGGACATATCAATGTCCATTCTTCGGAAAGAATATTCAAAATATCCTTCCCACTAACTCTCTACCAAAACGTTAATTTCATTAATTCAACTAAGGATTTATTTATAAATGGAGATATGTTTTAATTCATATGAATATTCAAGAGAAAGAAAAACAGAAGTAGATCAGGGTAATCAACTTTAGTAAGATACAGCAGTAAGCAGTGAATAAAGTAAAATAGCATGAGTTTAATAATAAATAATATATACAATTTATTCTATAACAGGTTTATAGACTTGTATTGGTGGGATGGTGAGTGAGGGATGGTTGTCATGTACACAAAACTGTCGCTGTACAGTTTCAGTCATTTGTTCCAGAAGATGTTTTTTTAAGTCAAGATGAAGCTCGCTCGGCTCTCGATGGACCTGATAAAAACAGGAGGTGCATTCCGTGCACGACAGGCACTGACTAAAAATGATTTTGTGAAAATAGTGGTTCAATGGTTGGGTATCCTAAAGTACTTTCTCCGGTTCTAGTATGTGAAGCATCTATCCTCCTACCTTCAGAAACAAATTTGAAATCATCTTTGAAATGGTGGAGGAGGTGGAGGAGGAAGAGGAGGAGAAAATGGATGAGAAGGTTGTGAAGGGGCGGTGGAGGAGTTGGAGGACGAGGATGGGATGGAAAGGTGGAGGACGAGGAGGAGGAGGAGGAGTAGTAGGTACTGGAGGGTGAAGGGACAAGAGTCCTGCTAACGTATTTGAAATGGTTGGTGGTTATGGGTGTTGTAGGGGAGGGGTCGGTCAGTAATTACCGCCATAATTCATTTCAAAATGACTTCAGTTCAGCTGTGATTGTTATTGGATCGGATACCGGGAATAGTTGTGATTGAATTGAATATTGGATTTGCCTGACCATATAATAAGGTATTCACAATGTCGTTTTAGCCAGCTCAAGTTCTATTTGATAACTCTGGATTGTGAACTGCTATAAGCCTTAGACCAGTTATAGAATAGACACGCCGGGAAGTCTAGGCTCTGAAACCAACATCTACTGCCAAATCCACCCATCTTGACGTCACAACAGTGACGTCACGCATCGTATGGAAAACTTTCAGATTGTGTATATTTCAGATTCATGTTGTTTTTATGTTATTTCTGGCTACGGGCGAAAACGATATCGGTTAAGTTATAATGTGTTAAGTTATAAAGCGTCACAGCGTCACACAGCTGCATAGGAAAGAAGTACGTGAACTATCGGCTTGAATTAACAGTAAAAGTTGCGACATAAACGCCCTGTACCATGGGATATCTACTTATGCTATCGTTTCTCTATGTTATAAGCTAACTGCAATAGCGCTCCAAGCGGATAATTTGTGTAAATCAAATTTCATAACCTCACTTTTACTACCAAATATGACCAAAACAAATATGACCGCCGTTTCAACAGAGTTAGCCAGAGTTAGCGGACTCAAACCTGCGCTATCTGCTATCTCGTCTGCTAATTTTTTTTTAACGTACTACTATAGCATTGAGTTATCAAAGACTTAGCAAATAGCTGGAGATAGCGAATAGCGCGACTTAACTAACTCCAACATTGTGAATACCGCTAGTGTTTAAGATAGAGTTTGATTTGCATCATTTTTGTAGTATTTATATCCAACTAGCCGTCAGGCTCGCTTCGCTCGCCGTATCCGTCTAGCCAGGGGGCTCCGCCCCTGGACCCCCGACTGGATCGTCCGAGAATGAGATGAGCAGGCTCGCTTCGCTCGCCTGCATTTTTCATTTCAGCATTTTTATCATATTATGTTAGGACGATCCAGTCGGGGGTCCAGACTAAATGTCTGGCTAAACGGATATGGCGAGCGAAGCGAGCCTGACGGCTAGTTATTTAATATTCCCAGGAATAGCTCTGATTGAAGTAGCAGTGCCCAATCAATTTTTCCGCGATAAATGCATTTCAATATTCAACTTGGTGCCAACCTAACAAAGTCAACTCAACTTAATGCCAACCTGACAGAATTATTAATTTAGTTACCAGTTAACAACTGTTTCGAAGAGGTACTCTCTCTAGATTATAGTTGTATGTTAACATAATATGGTATGGATTAATTTTCAATTATAATTAAGAGAATAAGTAGAATATACATGCTAACAGACGAACTTTAAACCCTTAAAAACCACCCTTAGAGTTAAAATATTGCCAAAAGGTTTCTTAGTGCGCCTCTAAAGGGCCACTGAACATACTACCAAATTTGAACGTTTTGGTCCGGTAGATTTTTAGCTCTGCGAGTGAGTGAGTGAGGGAGTCAGTCAGTCAGTCAGTCAGTGAGTGAGTGCCATTTCGCTTTTATATATATATAGATATCGGGGCACCGAGCTTCGCTCGTTATTTATTTATTAACTATTGATAAACAGAACACAATTTTTCTTTAAAAAGATTGGGGAAGGACTAACAGGCACAGCCCAAAACTGTTTCTTCCCCGAACTTCGATTTATACACTATAAATAGTCCAGAAAGTAGGTTATGTTCCATACACTCTTGAATTCAGGTTCAATTTTCAGTCCAAACATTGAGAAACAGAAAAGTTCTAATCTAGATTATTTACAAACCAAATTGAATAACAAAAGTTAACTCACTAATCATTTAAAATTGTCGAATAATGAATAACTTTGAAAATTATGATATACTCTAGTTTAAAATGATTATCATGTCATGTCAACAATTACAGATTATTTTGATCAAGTCGATTAAAATTTCAAGATAATATCTCTCGCTGATTGATTTCACAGCTGGAAATAATTCTGTCTCTCTCCCACACACGCATCTTCTGTTTCGACAGACGAAGAAATTATCATATCTGTTTTTCCAAGGATGGATAATTGTTATCCTTTTCATGTCTTCCAGCGAGTTTCCCAGAGATGAGACCTAGAGCAATCAAAGTTGTATATCACAAACCTACTATATGTTCCAAATTTTGTGAAAATCGTTGGAGCCGTTCTCGAGATCCGTTGAATATAAATAACCAGATATAAAAATAACCAGATATAAAAATACAGAAACTGCTCGCTTAATATAATAGGATTCTCCCCATTCATCCCCTTAATATTCTCCATTCGTCTATTCTTCTTCTTCTTCTTTTTCTTCTTCTTCTTTCCAGGATTCTTTGTCTTTCTTCTTCTTCTACTTCTTCTACCCTTCTTTCCAGGATTAGGCGTACATACCTGTTCCGATTTCAAGGTATGACCACAACAACAACTTATGATTATGTTATATCAAGGATCATAAGAATAAGGCAAAGTTGATAATGATTTCATTTCTCCCGAAAGAATGAGAAATATAATGTACTGATCAATCTGCATTTTCAATATATTGAGATGAAAATTACTTTTGATTTGAAATATGTTGTTAAAAATAAATGAATATCATAATGGGTTATATTAATTTCAGTTTTTGAACGATCGTCAGCGAGTTCCTACCTTTGACTGAATTCGTTGTGCAGGTTTAGCCCGGTAGCTACTGCTACCTGCTGGCAGGATTTAGAACTACACCAGCAGGCGATCCAATCCACCAATCAGCAGAGAGTACGGGGAGCTGGAAGGCGTGGCTTGTTGTGATTGGTTCGTTATTCTCTTTTCTACACACACACTGTCTCTCTCTTCCTCCAAGTTTAGTATCAATGGGAAGGATATCTTTGAGTATCATTTCTTTGGGACTATCCATACAAAATAACTCACATAGTTCTATCGATTCACAAAATAAAAAAATCTGGTGTGGTACACTCACACAACTTTCCTTGCTCATTGAACTGTAAGCCTCATTCTTAAACGAGAATAATTTAGGGGATTACATAATGACGATTGGCGGCTACACATTTGAAACTTTATGATCAAACTATTGTACATATTGTTTCCAGAGTACATTTTCCTTCAAGTAAATTGTAAAATTCGATGATTTTCTTTTAAGTCGTCAAAACAGCTGTTCTTTGAAATATCTCGACTAAGTTTTGTGTTCTTTTTATGAACTGCTCTACCTACCTACCTCGACATGCACGAGAAGGAGGTTACAAAGTCCATTTCTCAAGGATGAGGTTGGCCCCCCATTAGTCTCCCAGGAAGAAGAATAATGCCAGTTTATAGATACACTATACAGTGTATGAATTTAAGAAAAATCGGTCAAGTCATTTTTGAGAAAATCGTGAAAAACGCGGTTTTTCAGTAATTATCCGTCATTTTTCTTAAGATTATTACAGAGCTCCTGCCATTTTCCCAAAAATGGGACTCATGTCAGTTATAGGGCTTATGAATAGCATCCATGGTATAAATTTGAAGAAAATCGTTGGAGCCGTTTTCGAGAAAACCGTGAAAAACATGGTTTTTTAGAAATTATCCGTAACTTTTCTCAAGAATATTACGGAGCTCATGCAATTTTCTCAGGAAGAAGACTTGTGTCAGTTGATAGGGCTTAAAAATAGCTATCCGTGGTATAAATTTGAAGAAAATCGTTGGTGCCGTTTTCGAGAAAACCGTGAAAAACATAGTTTTTTAGTAATTATCCGCCATTTTAAATTGAATTTCTTATTGTCGGATCCTCACGGTATAAGGACCTTAAGTTTAAAATTCCAAGTCAATCGGTTAATAAGGTATGAACACGAGTTATCGTGTTCACAGACATACACACATACACACACACAGACCAACACCCAAAAATCAAGTTTTTGGACTCAGGGGAATTTGAAACGTATAGAAAACTTGAAATTAGGGTACCTTAATTTTTTTTTTTTGGAAAGCAATACTTCCCTTACCTATGGTAATAGGGCAAGGAGAGTAATATTACAAGTATCGGATTTGAGAATTAGTACATTAAATCATGACCGAGTTCTCCAGGGGACGTAATAACTAGTAAATTCGTATGGCTGTTGTTGGTGGGGAGTCCCTTGCGGGAAGGTCCCACCGCCTGAATATATAATTTAAGCCGTCAATGGGTCTTACGACTATTATATTTCAGCCGGGACCGACAGTTCAACGAGCCCATCCGATCATGTCTAGAGTATCACTTCTAAATTTCCAGGGCCTATATTATACTACGCAATAGTTATTGAGTTATTGACATACACATTAAGGAAACCCATGTCTACAACTTCACCATTTTTCTTTGAATTTAGGAGGCCCACAAAATAATAATGATGTAATAGGAGTTTCTGGAAATCAACATGATTTTCTTTGAGTATTATCTATTCGTTAGAACAAACCAGAGCAGAATAATTTCTCACAACTTAAGCTGTCCGAAAGTGTTTCCAAGTCGTTGTGATCAGAATAATCATAATTTCAAACGTTCTTCCCTAAATACTCAGTCCGAGGGAGGAAATCCCCCAAGGAGGAAACATTTTGTGTTCCTTGCTTGCTCACTTGCTCAGAGGAAATGAGAAGTATGAGAAAGTACTCAGGAGGAAGAAGAAAAAATGCGTGTGAAGAAGAAGCAGAACTAGAGGATTGTGGAGAAGGAGGAGAAGAAGAGGAAAAAGGAGTGGAATATGAACAAGAGAAACAGAAAGATAATGGAGAAGAAGAAGAGAGTGATGGAGACGCTGATGACAGAGGAGGAGAAGGAGAAGGAGAATGCGAAGAAGAAGAAGAAAAGGAAGAAGGAGGAGAATAAGGAGGAGATTAAGGGAAAGAAGAATAAGAGGAAGGAGAAGAAGGAAAAGAAGTAGAACACAGTGACGAACTCGCTAAAGAGAGAGGTGGAGAAGGAGATTGGAAGAAGAGGAAGAGGACGAGGAAATAGAAGAAGGAGAAGATCAAGAAGAGGGAGAAAGAGAAGAAGAAGAAGAAGAAGAAGAAGAAGAAGGAGAAGAAGGAGAAGGAGATTAAGAAGAAGAGGAAGAAGAAGAAGAAGAAGTTGGAGAAGAAGAAGAAGAAGAAGAGAAGAAGAAGAAGAAGAAGAAGAGAGAAGAAGAAGAAGAAGAAGAAGAAGAAGAAGAAGAAGAAGAAGAAAAAGAAGAAGAAGAAGAAGAAGAAGAAGAAGAAGAAGAAGAAGAAGAATGAAAGAGACGGAAAAAATAAGAAGTTGAAGAAAAAGCAGAAAAAGATTGCAGAAGAGAAAGAAGAAGAAAGAGTGATGAAGACGCTGATGATGAGGAGGAGAAGGAGAAGGATTATGAGGAGTAGAAGAAGAAGAAGAAGAAGAAGAAGAGAAGAAGAAGAAGAAGATCAGGAAGAGGAGAAAAGAAGAAGTGCTGGAGGTAAAATGAGAAAGAAAATAGAATAAAGAAGTTCAAATAAGTGGGAGAAAGTGAAGATGATGAAAATTTCGATGAAGTGAATGAAATGATGAATGATGGAGGATGAGGAAGAGGAGGAGAAAACGGTGGGGGAGAAGGGGAAGGAGGATATGGAGGAGAAGGAGTAGAAGGAGGAGAAGGAGGCGGAGGAGGAAGAGTACGAGGATGATGTAGATGAGAAGGACGAGGAGGACGAGGAGGAGGATGTAGAGTCGAAGGAGTAGTTAGAGGACGAGCTGGAGGAGTAAAATGACGTGGGAGAGGTGGAAGAAAGAGGAGAAGAATGAAGAGGAGGAGGAGAATGTGAAGAAGAAGGTAGAGGAGGAGGAGTAAACGGAGAGAAAAAGGTGGAGGGAGTGGTGGAAGAAAGAGGAGAAGAATGAAGAGGAGGAGGAGAATGTGAAGGAGTAGGTAGAGGAGGTGGAGGAGTAAACGGAGAGGAAAAGGAGGAGGGAGAGGTGGAAGAAAGAGGAGAAGAATGATGAGAAGGAGGAGTAGAAGGAGGATAAGTGTGAGAAAGTACTTAGGCTGAGATTATGTCACTTCTTGTACATAAAATATATTTATATAGCCAAAATATACAACGGTACTGACTGAGAAGATAATTATTGTTTTCTTAGAGCTTTTGTAAGTTCTGCGTTATACTGTCTTCATTAGTTGAATGGGAAGCATCCAAGCCATTCATAAGGAATGCTGCCAATTTCTGGTGAATCTCAACTTAGTAGTCCAGTTATAATTTCTGCCAGCTGAGGAAAAATATGCAAATGAAGTCTCTTCCTCACTTACTCTCTCACTTCTACCAACTGATAATTATTATCCTGTGAGGAAATTTTCTCTTTTTCTACTTCCATTCACAGTTTTTCCTCGATATATATTCCTAATTCGAAATAAGTTTTCCATGATGATACTTTTCATTCTACCTTTTCTTGTCTCATTTTTGAGTTTCCTTACTTCTTTTCATTTATCCACCGTTGAAATTCATTCTTTTATTCATTTTCTTCCTCCACTGCAATTTCAAACATTATATTATATTCCTTCAAATCTCACGAACGATTTGATAACAGTGTGGAGTTGCAAATCGATGAAGCTACCTGCTATGTCTAATGACAGACAAGGATAGCAAAACAGTTGAACAATATTGATAACTTCATTTCGTGAATCTCTTGTGAAGAAGAGATGGAAATAATATATCTAATTTGATAACTTCTACATCTCTGAGGCTAGCTTCACACGCTTTCGGTTTCATTCGATTCGGTTCGTTTTCGGTTCGGTTCGGTTCGTTACCGAAAACGAATGAGGCTTTCATACATGTCAGGTTTTAATTCGTACGGTTCTAATAATTAGGTATCCTCTTCTCAAACCAAGCTGTGTTTGGATTTTCACAGTTCATGCTGATATATTTAAATATAACAGCTGGTGTTAAATTGTAAGATGTTATTTCTTGAATGAAAAAATTCCAAAGTTAATTAAAAATTGTGAATTATTTGAATAGTTTCTTTTTGATTATGTTAATTTTCGATGTTCAGAGAGATTTTTTTTTCAAATCGAAAATTTGTTCTTTGTTTTGACACATGGTATATAAACTTACTTCATCTCTTCTCTCCATTGATGAAATCATGTAATATTCGTGTAAAAAAATTCTCTCTATGTTTTAATTTATATCTTTCATTTTTTTCAGCAAACTATTCATTGAGATAAAAATGTTTCTGTGAACTAACAGAAATGAATTGACCATATGATTTTGACTTGGGAAATTTTGAAACAGATAATCACGATATCAGGTTAAAATAAAAACAAAAAAGGCAAGCGTGTGTAAAAGACTTTGTTTTTCCCTCTTTCCCTAGCAACGATTTCGAATATAATGAAACATATTCGTGTCGAGGGGGCGTTCGGTGCTATGCGGTTGCTATTCGGTACCGAATTGAAACTGAATTATCGTTCCACACTTATCAGAATTTGCCGAAAACGAAACGAGACGAACCGAACCGAAAGTGTGTGAAAGTAGCCTCTCGCTAGTAACGAATTGAAACCTGATGGAATTTATTAGATCAGTTCAGTTCTATGCGGTTTCTATTCGGTACCGAATTCAAATCGAATTACCGTTTCACACTTATCGGAATTTGCCGAAAACGTACCGAAAACGTACCGAAAACGAAACGAACCGAATGAATGTGAAACTGGCCTTAGTCTATCACCATCCTTATTTATATTGTTTCATTGGAAGAAAGAAGAGACATTCTTCTCTGCCTTTTTAATTCTTGTATATGATTCACAATATAAAGTCAGCATCTGCTCAATATATTGCTTTGCTACGCCTGTCTATCATTAATCAAAGCAGATAGCTCTCACCTTCCCCAACTCACACCGATTCCAAATCGTTTGATGACTACAACGAAACTGATAAACTACCCAAAAAAATCTGGTGTGGCGCACTCACACAACTTTCCTTGCTGTTATGAAAATTGACGCTAGTGTTCCCGCGCATATCAGGACACACGAAGTCTGCTATCTCTTCATAGTGAATGATCTAATAGAATCAACAGTTGCCAACAGTTTGCAATTGAATGATCTCATTTTCTCGCATTTCGAGCTTATTTTCAATTTCAGGTGAAAATGTTACTGAACATAAATTGTAGAGATTTTCATGCTGAATATTTTCCACTGATATTTGTTTGTTTAAATTGTACCTGAAGCCTGATAATTGGGAATCTAAAATCGAACTTTGCATAGATGGGGCGGAGCTCCTAAAATTTTTACAGATATGAGACTTGTGGCAGTTGATAGATCTTATCAATTAATATTTTTGGTATAAATTAAATCGAAATCGTTGGAGCCGTTCTGAGAAAATCGGGAAAAACCCTGTTTTTGACAACATTTCCGTCATTTCAGCCGCCATCTTGAATTGCATTTGATCGAAATTGTTCGTGTCGGATCCTTATAGTGTAAGGACCTTGAGTTCCAAATTTCAAGTCATTCCGTTGATTGGGAGATGAGATATCGTGTACACAGACGCACATACACTCATACACACACACACACACACACACACACAACACACACACACCACACACACACACAACATACACACACACACACACAACACACACCACACACACACACTCCAGGTTTTATAATCAAAAAGAATAAGAAATACTCCACAGATAGCAAGATACAAATCTGAGGTTTGGTTGCACAGAAGCCGGTTAAGTTTCAACCGTGATTTAATCCACGAGAACCAATTAAAGAGGGCCTTTTTGATTTTGAAGGCTTCTCTGATTGGTTCTCGTAGAATAATTATTCACGGTTAAAATTCAACCGGCTTTTGTACAACAGGCACTAAGTACCTTTTTTCAAATTTTAAAGGATAAGGTAATTTGATTTTTTTTTTAGATATTTCAAGAGTAGCCAAACAAAAAATCTGGTGTGGTACACTCACACAACTTTCCTTGCTCATTGATCTATAAGCCTCATTCTTGAAAGAGGATATTTCGGGAATAACATTATGCTGATTGGCAGCTAAATAATTAGAACTATGATTATACTATTGTTATTGTTTCCAGAGTACATTTTCCTTTGTTTGAATTATGAAATTTGAGGAATTTTTAAAAGTTGTCAAAACAGTTGTTCTACAAATAAAATATCGACATGTGTTCTTTTAAATAGACTGCTCTACCTACCTACCTCACGCACGAGAAGGAGTAGGTTACAAAGAAAATTTCTCAGGGATGGGGAGGACCCCATGTTAGTATCCCAGGGAGGAGACTAATGCCAATTAATAGAGATTATGAATAACTATACAGGGTATGTTTTTGAAAAAATCGGTCGAGTCATTTTTGAGAAAATCGTGATAGAAATTTAATAAAATTCATCTTTCTCAGGAATATTACAGAGCTCCTGCAATTCTCCCAGAAATGAGACTCATGTCAGTTGTTGTTTATAAGGCTTATAAATAGCTATCTAGGGTATAAATTTGAAGAAAATTGTTAGAGCCGTTTTCGAGAAAACCATGAAAAATATGGTTTTTTAGCCATTATCCGCCATTTTGAATTGAATTTTTTTGAATTTCTTATTGTTGGATCCTCATGGTATAAGGACCTTAAGTTAGGAATTTCAAGTCAATCGGTTAATTAGGAATGAAGTTATAGTGTTCACAGACACACACACACACACACACACATACAGACACTCAGGGGACCTTGAAACGTATAGAAAACATGAAATTAGGGTACCTTAAATTTTTTTGGAGAGCAATACTTTCCTTACCTATGGTAATAGGGCAAGGAAAGTAAAAACTTTAATACTTCCTCAGGTATACTGGAATAGTTTGAATTACACCTATCTAATATAGAAGAGGATGGATAGTAATAGTAGTGAATCGGCAACTCTGTGATTCTGTTATTCTTACTGACTCTACAACGTGCATCTCACTAACACACAATCCACGCTCACATTCTAAACATACTCTGTTGATGTGATTCTATGTAGCGGGAGCAAAGTAACCACACCATATCTGAGCCCATACTCGTGGTTAGTCTCCTAACTGTGGTGAAAATGTGGTCATTCCCAGCTCTCAACTCACAACTTTTAACTAATTGTGAATTTTGTGAACTTGCTCTGTGGTAGGCCTGCATAGCAGGGCACTAATCAACTTTACAAATAATTTCCAACGACCTACAAACTTCTACTAGTTTACTGTCTCTTCTCTCTCACTCTAACTGTCTCATTCTCTTCTTGCTTCTCTATTCATGTTTCTATTTTTACTCCTCTCTTATTCTCTTACTATTCCTCTCTCAGCTTTTGGTAGAGAGTTAGTGGGGAGGATATTTTTAATATTCTTTCCGAAGAATGGACATTGATATGTCCGAAGCTCCGCCAATTTATGTAGATGCATAACATATGATTATTATCTATAGTTATTTATTACAAATTGCTTTTTTTTCATATCATATACAGTTCATAATTATTTTCTTAGTCTATATTATGTAAATTCATCTATAATTTTGCTGTATATAATTGTATAAGCTATTGTATATAAGTGTATAAGCCAGTATATATTTTAATCTACATAAAAAAGTACTCAATCAATCAAACTCTGTCT
The DNA here is from genome assembly GCF_014356525.2 of Nilaparvata lugens. Taxonomy (NCBI): domain Eukaryota; kingdom Metazoa; phylum Arthropoda; class Insecta; order Hemiptera; family Delphacidae; genus Nilaparvata; species Nilaparvata lugens. Next base: position 16,057 of record NW_024090521.1, read on the forward strand.
ATTTCCTCTCCTCTCCTATCTAATCTAATCTAATCTAAGAAAATCTAAATCTAATCAATCATTCTCTCTTATTCTCTTCCTATTCTTCTCTTCATCTATCTATACTCAATCCACTCCTCTCTTATTCTCTTGCTGTTTCTCTTTTCATCTATCTATTTTTACTCCTCTACTCTCTCATTCTTTTTCTGTTCCTCTTCTCATCCCTCTATTATCAATTCTCTCTTATTCTCTTACTCTTTCTCTCTTAATCTATCTATTCTCACTCCTCTACTCTCTCATTTCTTGGTAGAGAGTTAGTGAGAAGGAATTTTTTTTTATTCTTTTCCGAAGAATGGACATTGATATGTCCAAAGCTCCGCCAATTTAAGTAGATGCAAAACAATATAATTATCTATAGTTATTATATTACAAATAGCATTTTCATATCATATATAGTTCAATATTATTTTCTTAGTCTCTATATGTAAATTCATCTATAATTTTGCTGTATTGTCAGCTATTGTATATAAGTGTATAAGCCAGTATATATTGTAATGTACATAAATAAAGTACTCAATCAATCAATCAATCAATCTCTTTTTATCTCTCTCTTCATTATCTGTATATCCTCTTCTCTGTTCTCTCTTATTCCCATCCTATATCTTCGTTATCTATTGTCACTTCTCCACTCTCTCATTCCTTTTCCTTCCCTTCTCTTCATCACTCCATTATCAATAATTCTCTTAGAGCCAGTTGCATGTGTCTGTTAAATATGGACATTAACGCCGATTAACAAATCAGCGTTAGTTTTCACGGATTCATTTCTGCTCCACAAAGATCGGTTTGTCTTAATCCTGATTAAGTTCTCCGGTTAACTAACCAAGATTTTAACGGTTTCACAATCCGGCTACACTGTAATTTAACCGACAGATTTTTACTTTCCTTGCCCTATTACCATAGGTAAGAAAAGTATTGCTTTCCGAAAAAGATTAAGGTACCCCAATTTCCAAATTTCTATACGTTTCAAGGTCCCCTGAGTCCAAAAAGTGGTTTTTTGGTATTGGTCTGTATGTATGTGTGTGTGTGTGTGTGTGTGTGTGTGTGGTGTGTGTGTGTGTGTTGTTGTGGTGTGTGTGTGTGTGTGTGTGTGTGTGTGTGTGTGTATGAGTGTATGTGCGTCTGTGTACACGATATTATCTCCCAATTAACGGAATGACTTGAAATTTGGAACTTAAGGTCCTTACAATATAAGGATCCGACACGAACAATTTCAATCAAATGCAATTCAGATGGCGGATAAAATGGTGAACATGTTGTCAAAAACAGGGTTCCTTGCGATTTTCTCGAAAACAGCTCCTACGATTTTGATCAAATTTATACCTAAAATAGTCATTGATAAGTTCTATCAACTGCCACAAGTCCCATATCTGTAAAAATTTCAGGAGCTCCACCCCATCTATGCAAAGTTTGATTTTAGATTCCCAATTATCAATCAGGCTTCAGATACAATTTAAACAAAAAATCCCATGTGGAAAAGATTGAGCATGAAAATCTCTTCAATTAATGTTCAGTAACATTTTCACCTAAAATTGAAAATAAGCTCGAAATTGGTGAAAATGTTATTATTTCAATTACAAACTGTTGGCAACTGTTGATTCTATTAAATCATTCACTATGAAGAGATAGCAAACTTCGTGTGTCTCCAGCCTTATTGTCCTGTTACCAGCTGGCTTGGATCTTTGAATAGTAGACTTGAGATGCGCGGGAACACTAGCGTCAGGTGATAATTTTCATAACGGCAAGGAAAGTTGTGTGAGTGCGCCACACCAGATTTTTATTATTCTGAACAAATGGCACAAAATTAAGGTTATGTTATTGAAGCCGTGAACATCCATCAGGCATGCGCCATAGAAATGTTCTGTCTGTCGCCAGTGTCAAGTGCTATCTGCAGACGAACCAGATCGAAAACTAACCTCAAAAATCAGAATCCAATTTTGAAAGCTAATATCAACTAAATACACTTCTCTGTTTTATTAACGGATGAAATTCATTCATATATTTAGCTCATTCTATAATATATATTGAATTCTGTAGTTTTTTACCAAAAACTAATTGGAAGACGGCTATCAGTAGGTACCTAACCGGCGTTAGTTGGATTTAATTCCCCGTGAATGACCTGTTAAAAATAATTTGAGTCGATTAGATTAACCGGCGCTATTTTTTTATTTTTCACCTTTGTGCAACCAAATTTCCTTATTTCAGCTAATCACCGTTAAAATGGTGCCAAGTAATAAGAATTACAATTTTTTACGCCTCTAGCTTAATCGGCGATATCGCTTGAAATTTATGTTTTGTGCAACCAAAATGCATCGGTTAGCGCTAATCTCGATTAAAGTATAGCATTTAATCGTGATTAAACGTTAACCGACATACGTGCAACTGGGGGTTACTGTTTCTCTGTCCATCTGTCTATTCTCACTTATTTACTGTCTCATTCTTTTTCTACTCCTCTCTTATCAATTCTCTATAATTCTCTCACTTTTTCTCTCTTCATCTGTATATTTTTAGTACCCTTCTCTCTCATCGTCTTCCTCTCTCCTTTCAATATCTATCTATTTTCACGCTTCCCATCTCTTATTCTCTTCTTGTCCTCTCCTCATTCTCTATTTCCACTATTTTTCTCTCTCATTCTCTCCATGTTTCTCCCTTTATCTCTCTATTCTAACTTCTTCTCTCTCTCTATCCAGTTTCTTCTTTGAGCAACTGAAACATTCTTGCATATTAATAATATTATTGACATGGTGGCTGACCATTTAGCTCCATTATTAGTTTGGCATGATGTGGTCACACTCTTACTCACATCTTCTCTCTCTCTCTCTTTAAGAGAGGGGGAATATTTTTAATATTCTTTCCGAAGAATGGACATTGATATGTCCAAAGCTCCGCCAATTTATGTAGATGCATAACAATATAATTATCTATAGTTATTATATTAAAAATTACTTTTTCCTACAGTTACGTTGAAAAGTGGCCATTGCTGCACTGATTACAGAACGCAAAGAATCACTTTCCCGCTCTAGTGCGAGAAAAATTTTTCTGCACTCCAGATTTGCAACATAGCAACGCAAAATACTTAGTAGGTTATATGGAGCAACATGCAGCAAAATCAAAATGAAGTTGGTAACAGTGACTGCTGTGGCTGCTATAGTGAGCAGAGGTGCAACGAAGCACAACGCGCTAATTATTATTCATTATATATTATAACCAAGGACAACGAGGACTTTAGATTTTAGGATTAAGGTTTTTATCATGATAAAATTACACAGAAAAACATTTGATGCATTTCAGGCAATTTTACCCATAATTACCCACTTTTCATATTCAATGGTAACTGTAGGAGAAACTTATGTGAAATACGTGCGCAAAGTTCCTCTGCTGCACTCAAGAAACCATTCCGCCCTCGCCTCGCTCGGGCGTAAACTTTCTTTCGGTGCAGCAAACTGCCACTTTGCGCACTAGTTGCACAAATAACTTTCATACATATACAGTACAATAATTATTTTCTTAGTCTATATTATGTAAATTCATCTATAATTTTGCTGTATTGTAAGCTAGAATATATAGTGATAAGCCAGTATATATTGTAATCTAAATAAATAAAGTACTCAACATCAATCAATCAATCAATCAATCAATCAATCAATCTTTCCCTCGCATTCATCACTTTGTCTCTCGCCTTTCCTCTCTTATCTGTTCCATTAATTGTATCTACAAACATTCACTAAATTATGTGTGTTGAAGTTTGAGGAATTTCATAGCATGAGTAAGAAAGAGGTATTACAACAACAGAGATGAAAGTAGGAAAATCAAAGTAAATAGCTTAACAGAAAATGGATAACAACAGAAAAATCAGGATGAATCGGAAATGAGAACGGATTATTACGTGAAATCCCAACATTGAACTATATCCATCAAGTATAGTATATTTCGCACCTAGAGCAGAATATGAGATTTTTCCGGCTCGAAATCGGTTTTCAAGTCCGAGTCCGTAGGCCGAGGACCAGAAAAGATTGAGAGTAACGCTATTGTTATCGTGGTGCGAACGCTATTTTTCGCCACACACAAAAATAAACAATATATCTATATATATATATATATATATATATATATATATATATATATATATATATATATATATATATGAGAATAGTTGTTTACTAAGCACTACCGAAAGCAGAAGTGAAGGTGATAGCTCTATCAAATCTGAGGTGATCTGAATATCAGGAAATTGTACAGTATTTTTAATTTTTATTCTGATTTGTCTAAATAACCTAAAAGATGATGTTCAATTATGTGGGAGGTTGAGTTATACTTTTTTATCCTTTCAAATGACAATAAGATGATATTATCATGAATGTTTCCATTATTGAATAATGAACACAAATAATGAAAAGTTTTTTGATCAGCTGTTTTTGATCACCTTTCTTAGTTCCATGTTAGCGGCTGGAAAGGGTACTCTTTCCGGCCTAGGCCGGAAAGAAACCTGTTCTGACGTCAGACGAGAGTCGTCTGCAAACAATGTCTTTCAGATCTACGTAGGCACTGGAAAACAGCTGCTTTCTGTGCAGTGTGGCGAAAAAAATAATATCACAAGAAGTAAAATGAAAAGATGAACAGCGAGAAGGAATAAATGTTCATAATTTCACAGTCATATGTGCGTGAAATCAAAGATTTTATGCGAAATTACAATATACCGAAAGACCATGTATACAAGGATATGAGTATATAAAGGAAATTGATGATAAAGGGGGCTCAACTGGACCGAAAGGACCGGACGAATAAAAGGGTGGCGGTGAAGGAGGAGGAGGAGGAGAAAGGGGAGAAGGAAGAGAAGGAAGAAGAGAAGGAGGAAGAGAAGGAGGAAGAGAAGGAGGAAGAGAAGGAGGAAGAGAAGGAGGAGGAAGTGGAGAAGGAGTAGGAGGATGAGGTGGAGGAGTAGTTGAGGTGTAGGATCAGGAGGGGATGGAGGAGGGGGATGGGGAGCAGGAGGAGGAGGAGAAGGAGGATGAGAAAGAGGAGGAGTGGGAAGGAGGTGGAGTAGGAGGAGAATGTGGAGGAAGAGGAGAAGGAGGAGGAGCAGGGGTTGGAGGAAGAGGAGGAGGAGGAGATTTTGAGGAGGAGAGTGGATGAGGTGGGTTGGGGAGAGGAGGTGTAGGATTAGGAGGGGATGGAGGAGGGGGATGGGGAGGAGGAGGAGGAGGAGGAGGAGAAAGAGGAGGAGTGAGAAGGAGGTGGCGTGGGAGGAGAATGTGGAGGAAGAGGAGAAGGAAGGAGGAGCAGGGGTTGGAGGAAGAGGAGGAGGAGGAGTTGATGAGGAGGAGAGTTGATGTGGCGGGTTGGGGAGAGGAGGTGTAGGATTAGGAGGGGATGGTGGAGGGGGATGGGGAGGGGGAGGAGGAGGAGGAGGAGAAAGAGGAGGAGTGAGAAGGAGGTGGTGTGGGAGGAGAATGTGGAGGAAGAGGAGAAGGAAGGAGGAGAAGGAGGAGGAGGAGGAGGAGGAGGAGTAGATGGGAAGGAGGAGAGTTGAGGAGACGGGTTTAGGAGAGGAGGTGTAGGACTAGGAGGGGATTGTAGAGGGCGTTTGGGAGGAGTAGGAGGAGGATGAGAAGAAGGAGTGGGAGGAGGAGGAGGAGGAGGGGTGGAATGGGAAGGAGGTCGAGTAGGAGGAGAATGTGTAGGAAGAGGAGAGGGAGGAGTAGGAGGAGGAGCTGGAGGAGGTGAAGGAGTAGAAGGAGGATGAGGAGGAGGGAGAGCTGGCGGTGGTGTAGGATGAGGATGACATGGTGTAGGAGGAGGAGGTGCGACATGGGGAGGAGGAGATGTTGATGCAGAAAAATGATGAGGAGGTGGTTGAGGAGGAGATATAGGAGGATGACGAGGGGAATGAAAAATGATAAACAGGGTGAAGGGAGGCTCAACAAAAAGATGAAAATGTGTGGATCCTGCCTTGCCACTGGTATTACGACATGACTTCCTGGTAATACATTATTTCAATGAAAAGCTGGACCTTCCCTTTCAGCCCTTGGGGGGGTCCACCTTCCCCTTACCGCCCCTAAACATAACTAGGAGGAGGAAATTCCCAAACATTGATCCTCTCTTTCTACTTCCCCCTCTTACTACAAAACCAGCAATGGTACTAACATACCATTCAGCTACATTCATACACGGTTTTTAGCCCACTATAGTTGGATTCAGTTTATACTGTCAGAATTCCTCATATAAAACATGAATACATCTCATTCCAACAAAGCTGCCCACAGTGAGGTCCTCGTTATAATGGCAGTGAAGAAAGATAGGAGATCAACGTTGCCGATCCTCTGTCTTGTCAATGCCTTCTATAGACAGTAGCTGATACAGGTTTATTGATTCTACCCTAGGTAGAATTAGGGTATAATCAATTCTTATTGATTTATACATATTGATTAAATAATATCTGTAATTAATATGATAATATTGATATTGATTAAATACATAAAAATGTCAGACCCTTTTTTTTAAGTATTCGAATTTCTAAAAAATGATAAAAATATTCTAAAAGGGTACTGAGATTTTTATTTTTATTACTATTGATATTACAAGTAGCCCTATACAGAAATATAATTGATATAGTATAAATATTATAATATTTATATTAATATTAAATATGAATTCATATTTATATATATATATATTATTAATATAAATATTTTATAAATTATAAAAATATAATGATATTATATATCAATATCAAATCTATTAGGGTATAATCAATCAAACAGGTTAATTGATTCTATTTATTTTTAGGGTATTTTCTATAGGGCTACTTGTAATATAAATAGTAATAAAATAAAAATCTCAGTACCTTTTTCTTATAATTTTATCATTTTTTTTAGAAATTTCGAAATACTTGAAAAAAAGAGTCTGAGATTCTTATTTTTTTACTATTCAGGTTTATTGATGTAAATATTCAATCACATTTTATCATAGAGAAACATTAGCATAAGTAGACAGGGAAGCTTCCCTTGTATGCGAGTATTTGTTGTCAAAGGAATGTATATTACCATAAAATGTATATAATAATCATAAGATTCATCTATTATTATATTAGCTTAGTCTCTAGATTATTGATTATTAATTGTAATTTCTTTTTTATACATTGTTTTTGACAATAAAAAGTTTTTTATTATTATTACATGGTATAGGGCGTATATGTCGCAACTTTTACTGTTATCTCAAGCTGATAGTCCACGTAGATCTTTCCTGTGAAGCTTTATGACGCTGGTAGTCTCTCATATTGTGCCGATCATACACTCTTACCCGGTCAAAACAGTAAAAATCAACAATAATCGACAGTAATCGGCTTGAGATAACAGTAAAAGTTGCGACATAACGCCCTATACCATGGGATATCTACTTACGCTATAGTTTCTCTATGATTTTATTAAACAAGAAATCATATTTCTCAATAATTTTATAATTAATTTCCATAATTGAGATGAAATATTTTGTTTATCAATATTCTACATTGTTGAAAGACAATCTGGCAACAGAGCACAGCAAGAATGAGATAGCGCTATCCGTTTTGTTGAATGATAGACAAGGATAGCAATACCATTGCTTATCAAACACTGCCATTATAACGTGTACCTCACTATACATTTCCATCACCCTAATCTGTCAGTATTTCTCATGAATAACTTCAATGCTCCCCATTTTAAACAACACTGACAGTTAGTAGGTGAATTGCGCTCTGGAATATCTTGATTTCGGGAATTCTTTGGATGAATGGGATTTTGGGTCTGTTTGAGGGGTTGTTTCCAGTCAACGGATCATTTTTCGGGGGTTTTGGAGCTGGGTTGGGGTTGGGATAAGGGTTTATGTGAGGGTATTTGCGTAGTACTTTCGTGATTAAACTTGGCTTGGATTTTGTTTGATATTTGCATCAATGAGAGATTTAGGTGGGCTAATATCTAAATTCCCAACTTATGGAATCCTCACATCATACATTCGAATACTCTCGCAAGACGAATGACATATCAATTAGGAATATTGCTTCTATGCTTGGTTTTGGAGCATTAATTTGGAAATCTACTTTGTGAAAAAAATTGAGGACTGAAAATTTTGTGAAGTGAACAACTACAAGACTCAACCTATTTAGGACTATGTGTGTAACCTTATCTAGATTCTGGGAGAGGAATAGCACAAGGTTACCTTATTTTTTCTCTCCCTTTCAATTTACTTTCCTTGCCCTATTACCATAGGTAAGGAAAGTATTTGCTTTCCGAAAAAAATTAAGGTACCCCAATTTACAAATTTCTATAAGTTTGAAGGTCCCCCGAGCCCAAAAAAGTGGTTTTTGGGTATTGGCATAGAGAAACGATAGCGTAAGTAGATATCCCATGGTATAGAGAATTCATGTCACAACTTTTACTGTTATCTTAAGTCGATTACTGTCGATCATTGTCAAATTTTACTGTTTTGTTGGGGTAGATAGTGTATGAACGGCACAATTTGAGAGTTTACCAGCATCACACAGCTGCATAGGAAAGAACTATGTGAACTATCGGCTTGGGATAACAATAAAAGTTGCCACATAAACGCCCTATACCATGGGATATCTTCTCACGCTATCGCTTCTCTATGGTATTGGTCTCTGTGTGTGTGTGTGTGTGTGTGTGTGTGTGTATACACGATATCTCATCTCCCAATCAACGGAATGACTTGAAATTTGGAATCTGAGGTCCTTACACTATAAGGAACCGACACAAACAATTTCGATCAAATGCAATTCAAGATGGCGGCTAAAATGGCGAAAATGTTGTCAAAAACAGGGTTTTTCGCGATTTTCTCGGAAACGGTTCCAACGATTTGATCAAATTTATAGCTAAAATACTCATTGATAAGCTCTATCATCTGCCACTAGTCCTATATCTGTAATAATTTCAGGAGCTCCGCCCTATCCATGGAAAGTTTGATTCTAGATTTTCAATTATCAAGCTTCAGATACAATTTGAGAAAAAAAAATCAAGTGGAAAAGATTGAGAATGGAAATCTCTACAATTAATATTCAGTAGCATTTTCACCTAAAATTTAAAATGAGCCCGAAGTTCGAGAAAATAAGATTATTCAATTCGCAAACTGTTGATTCTATTAAATCATTCACTATGAAGTGATAGCAGACCTCGTGTGTCTCCAGCGTTATCGTCCTGGCACCAGCTGGCTCAGATCTTTGGATAGTAGACTTGAGATGCGCAGGAACACAAGCAACAGGTGATAAATTTTCATAACGGTAAGGAAAGTTGTGTGAGTGCGCCACACCATATTTTTAAACTATGTCTCTCATAGCTATGTTTGATTCTATGTAACGACTCTGCAACCGCGGGCATCAATGTTCCAGATGTATTGCAATCCTCATGCCCCATCTATTTTTATACAAGCCTCATCTTCTGAGTACAGGATGAAGTGAGACACTCGTTTCAGAGAAACAATCGATACAAGAATAAATCGAATGGTTTTGAGAAGAAAAGTAATTTGGATTTGAAGTACTTCCACCTTAAACTAGTCTGAACTTCACAGAAAACTGCCACAATTTCCGGAAGAGAACATTCATCACATGACTGCAGAGCTAGCTTTATCAGCAAAACTTCAATACAAAACTAGTACTTTTAACTCCAACAGTAAAGTTCAACTCTGAATCCATGCATGAATATCCCATTTCCTTTCTTGTTCTTTCTCTCTTTCCATTCATACGTAGTAGTTGTAGTTTTCAGTTCAACTGTACTTGACGCTCGAACTAGTATACAGTTCTACCTTGGAAGGTCAAAAGGACCTACTTGAACTGCCAATAGTTTGCTACATTCATTCATTTCCTCTCTTCTTCTTCTTCTTCTTGTTCTTGTTCTTCTCCTTCTCTTCTTCTTCTTCTTCTTCTTCTTCTTCTCCTTTTCTTCTTCTTATCTTCTTCTTCTCCTCTTCTCTTCTTCTTCTTCTTCTTCTTCTTCTTCTTCTTCTTCTTCTCTTCTTCTTCTTCTTCTTCTTCTTCTTCTTCTCCTTCTTCTTCTACTACTTCTTCTTCTTTTCTTCCTTCCTCTGTCCATCCCATAAACATCTCCTTCTTCTTCTCATGTATCTTTATCTTCCTCTTCTTCTACCCTTTCTCCTTCCACTTCTAATTCTATTCTCATCGCAGACTTCTCCTCCTCCTTTCTCTCCTTTTTCTATGCTTTTCCTTTTCCACTTTTCCTCCTCATTCGTCCTCTACGGAATTTCTATCATCGTCTTCTCCTTCTTTTCCCTCTTATCCTTTTCCTTTTCCTCCTTCTCCTTCATCTTTTCAGTTTTCTCCCGTAATCTTCTACTCCTTCTCCTCCTTCTTCTCTCACTCCTCTCTCCTTTCTCTCATAGTGTCCTTCTCCTTCTCCTCTTTCTTCTCAATCTTCACCATAATCCTCATTTTCTCTTTTCTCTCCATCTTCTATCTTCCTTCTTTTACATCTCCCCCATCCTCTTTATTTTCACTTTCTTCCATTTCTATTTTTTTTTTCATCTTTCCCACCCTCTTTATGTTCTCCTTTTCCTCGTTCACCCCCTTCTCCTCCATCACTCCCATCCTCCTCATTCTCTCCTTCTTCTTCCCCTCTTTCTCCGCCACCTTCTCAATCTTCCCCATACTCCACATTTTCACTTCTTTCTCCATCTTCTATCTTCCTTCTTTCCTCCTTCTACATCACCACCATCCTCTTCATTTTCACTTTCCTCTACTTCTACTTTTTTCTTTTTCCCCATTATCTTCATTTCCTCCTTTTTCCTCTTTCTTCCCCTTCTTCTCTCAATCTCCCCCATACTCCTCATTTCCTCTTTTTTCTCCCTCTACTATTTCCCTTTTCCTCCATCTTCTCCAACCTATCAATCCTCTCTTTCTCCTCTCATCATAGACTCCTCCTTCTCATAATCTTCTTTCTCCTCTCATCATAGACTCCTCCTTCTCCTCCTTTCCATTCCTTCTTTTTCTCCTTCCTCTCCTTTTACTCTTCTTTCTCCGTATTTTCCTCCTCATCCTACCACTCCCCAATGCTCTCCTTCTTTCCTCCTTCTCATTCTCTCCCTTCTCCATATTTTCCTTTTCCTCCTCATCTTCCTTCCTCTTCCCTCGCGTACTTTCTCCACTACAACACGCCACACACACATTAAGATGGGACGAGCAAGATAAGTCCTACATTAAGATTCATGTCTATCTGTCAGCATCTTTATAGGAATAACATCAATACTCCCTATCTAACCGATACTGACACAAGTAGTGTATCTCACCCAAGAATAGTATATACATAGTATGATAGTATATAGTATATAGTAGAATAGTATATAGTATATAGTATAATAGTATATAGTATATAGTATAATAGTATAGCTATACACTATCCTTGTATCTCACCCACTACAGAGCTGGAAAACCACACGTTTACCATAGAATTCAACTTCAACACTCAATATTCTACTTCTACACATAACATACTACAACATTACCTACTTGTTCTATTATTTCTTCTGCTTTTCCACATCTCTCCTTCTCCTTTCTTTTTCTGACATCTTGCTCCTTGTCTATTTTTCATCTGTCTTTCATTCATTTATTCGTGGATGCAATTACAATAATTAATAAATAGTTATTTTTCTACAACTGCGCGTGAAAAAAGAATTTACTCAATTCTCCACGTAAAACAGCTCATTTCAGAGGAGAATGGGACTTTTCCGGCTCGAAATCAGTTTTAAAGTCCGAGGCCGTAGGCCGAGGACTAGAAAAGATTGAGAGCCGGAAAAACATTTTTGCCCGTGGTGGGAATGCTATTTTTCGCCACACAGGGAAATAAACAATATATATAAATGAGAATAATTGTTTATTAAGCACTTCCAAAAGCAAAAGTGGAAGGTCATAGCTCTATCAAATCTGAGGTGATCTGAATATCAGGAAATTGTCCAAGTTTTTTTTTTATTTAATTTGTCTAAAAACCTGAAAGATTATGTTACAATTATGTAAGAGGTTGAGTTTATACTTTTTATTCTTTCAAATGACAATAAGATGATATTATTATAAATGTTTTAATTATTGAATAATGAAAGAAACCTGTTCTGACATCAGACGAGAGTCGTCTGCAATCAATGTCTTTGAGATCTACATAGGTACTGGAAAACAGCTGCTTTCTGTGCAGTGTGGCGAAAAGTAGATTATAGATCGCTTCTCACAAAATCAACTGTTTTATGATTAGTTTTCAGTTCGTAAAGGAGAGCTCTACGAGCGGTTGTAGAAAAATATGATAAGGAAGATCCAAGGACAGGCTTGGCTCAAAACTATTCCATCCCCAAATTTTGATAATAAATAGCATCTTGTATGTTTTGTATGTGTTAGGTCAATTTCCACACAGAAAACAATTAACATGTTACATGTAGAGGACTCTACAATAGAGGACTCATTATAATAAATTTTTTCTACAACTGCGCGTAAAATAGCTATTCATGTATTAGGAGCGTAATGTGCGACTTTATCGCTCGCGCAAAACAGTGACGCGACGCGAAGTGGAGCGTGATAATTTTGCAAGAACGATAAAGAAGCATTACGCGCGAATTACATACAAAATTTTTTTCTACAACTGCCCAAACCTGTTAAATTACTTATATCGGCGGAGTTACAATTACCGACGTTTTAGGTTAAGATCTGACTTTTTGATGAGCTGCTTACAATCAGCTGATTAGGGAGCGTAAAGAAACTATTCTGCGCATGCGCAAATGATTTGGGAGCGTAAAGTAAATCTACTGCGCATGCGCGGAAGGTTAGCAAGCGAAAAAGTAGATTCCCCTCAGAAATAAGCTGTTTCACGAGGAGAATTGAGTATGTAAATTCTTCCTTTACGCGCAGTTGTAGAAAGAAGTTGAATAGCTGAGTCGTAATTTTGTCTCAGTCCCAAACACATGGAATCGGTCACTCACTTCCATCATCAACGAACGACAAAATTATTTACTATCAGCTGTTTTTCCAAGGATGGATAATAATAATCCTTTCAATGTCCTTCAGCGAGTTTCCCTAAGGATGAGACCTGAGCAATCGAATTTTCATATTATAAACCTACCATGTTCTGAACTTTGTGAGAATCGTTAGAGCCGTTTTCGAGATCCGGTGAAATACAAACATCTAAACTCTAAACATCTAAACATCTAACATCTAAACATCTAAACATCTAAACATCTAAACATCTGAACATCTAAACATCTGAACATCTAATCATCTAACATCTAAACATCTAAACATCTAAACATCTAAACATCTAAACATCTGAACGTCTAAACATCTGAACATCTGAACATCTAAACATCTAAACATCTAAACATCTAAACATCTAACATCTAAACATCCAAACATCTAAACATCTAAACATTCAACATCTAAACATCTAACATCTAACATCTAAACATCTAAACATCCAACATCTAAACATCTAAACATCTAAACATCTAAACATCTAAACCTAAACATCTAAACATCTAAACATCTAAACATCAAACATCTAAACATCTAAACATCTAAACATCTAAACATCTAAACATCTAAACATCTAAACATCTAAACATCTAAACATCTAAACATCTGAACATCTAAACATCTAAACATCTAAACACCTAAACATCTGAACGTCTAAACCTGAACATCTGAACATCTGAACATCTAAACATCTGAACAACTAACACTAAACATCTGAACATCTAAACATCTAAACATCTTAACATCTAAACATCTAAACATCTAAATATCTAAACATCTGAAACAGCTAACATCTAAGCATCTAAACATATAAACATATAAACATCCAAACATCTGAACATATAAACATATAAACAGGGATTGCTCGTTTAATAGTACTGGACTTATCTAATATTCTCTGTAATTTCATCGATGTAGTAGTTTTAGTTTTTGGAGGATTAACATTTATTGATTCATTTAATCATTTCTTTTATCTCCGTCCAAATCCATGCTTTATGCAGTATCATCATTCCTCTTCTTTCTTCGGAATGTTTCCTCGGTCTCCGTTCTTTCCTTCTTTTTTTACCTCCAAATATGAATAAATGCTCAAAGTTTGCTGTAAACCTCACAATGGACAAGTGTAATCCAAACCTCGTTACAACATTTTTGGGTCATTTTTTCGTCATTATCATATATTTTTGTGAGGTTCAGGGCATTGAACAGATGTCACCGTTATTGCTAGCTCTACTTTTGTCCCAGAAAGATATGACGATAATTTTTTTGCGCTTCCAATATTGCAGACAAGTTTCGATATTTGGAAGTTGGGGAGAGATGGAGAAGCAAAAACCGAAGTGGGTCTTCGATAAAACTGAATAAAAAACCTTAGCAGCGAATCTTTTCCTCTACGTCTGTTCCTACTTCGTTCGTCGTGTATTTTCCTTCCTCCTTTTTCTTTCGTACATTTCTGATGTTCCTCCTTCTCACTCTACTCATTCTTCGTCTTTTCCATCTACCTCTTACAGTAAGAGAGGACCGGCTGCGCCCTAACTTTGCCATCCCAGGTTTTTAATAAAGACAGCTAATCAATCAATCAATCTTATCCACTTCATCCTGCTTGCTGGTTCTCTGTTTTCTACTTACACTCACATTTTTTCATCTTATCTTTCTTCCACTCTTTTGTGCCGGGCACTCTCTTTAATTCAGGCCTTTTCCAAGTTATAATAGTAATTTAATACGCAATAGACTAGAGCCATTATTGTAAGTGAGTTAGCGAATAAATTATTTTCTCTCTCTATTATGACGGCCATGACTTCGAGTTTCCCATGATAGATATTTAAATTGTGGCTCCGAGTCGTCGAGGAATGTAGATTATGGAATTATCTCTAAAACTTAGCCTTCTTGTCGCGACAAAAAATGCGATAAGTTGGAAAACAGCAAGCATTGAAATTATAACAAACTACCGATTTTGCAGTTACTATTTGGTCCAAAGGCTGTAGAAGCCACGCGACGATTGGTCAAATTGATTCCATTCGCCCAATAGGAGACCTGTTTCTAAATACAGTAGTGGGGATTCCCCAGTCGAGAGACCAGATTACGTTTCGGAGGACACTTTGCTAGGAGCACTACGAGAGTAAAGATGTAGTCATTATGTTTCGCCCTTTTGGGCAAGTTTATAAGTTGGGTTATATAATGTAGGAGCTAGTTTTATTTTTATTAATGTTTTAATTTACTAGTAGTGCCATGTCCTGAAAGGTTTAATTGTGTTTCTTCATCATGTACGAATAATTGTTTCTTCAAATAACCGCTAAGGTACGTAAACTAAAGTTAAAATATAATTTAGGGAAATTTTAAGTGAAACTTCAATCAAAGATTTTATCAACAAAGCCTGTTATTTTTCAAGTTAATAATATTGATTGAGAATAATCCTTTTGATTTTATTAGTGATGGAAGATACTTATAATTTTTTTCTACAGAAGTATAGAAAGTTTCAGTTACGTTACATTTGAGTTATTGTTTCTGGAGATATATTATCGTAGAGTATTGCTGAAAGTCAGGAAGATAGCCTTTAATTGGAATGAAACTTTTAAGAATTGTTCATATTGAGTTTATGACATTTTTTAATTTATATTTTTCAGACTCTGTTTTCTTATGTCATTAAGGCTTTGAATGATTTAGTAAATTTTTGTTATGATAGAAATCTTAAGATGAAGAAGAAAGTTTTTTTTCTCCAGAAATTAATATTGGAAATTTAATATTAATGAATGTTCAAATTTTATACAATTTAAATTATTTTCTATTGTCTACTAATTTTATTTAATTAAAGGTGAATCTTATAAGGCAAACATTATCTTTCCTTAAAGTGAAATTTTCA